>NW_027315256.1:0-46477 GCF_023375885.2 Dermacentor andersoni | reverse complement strand
ACACACGCGAGACAGATGTGCTTTTTGCAGAACGCGCTCGTGGATTTCTACCAAACGACGTGCTAAGCATGCCGATGCTGCTCTCTTTAGCACCCGCGCACGCATTTGTGCGAAAACGCGTTTTAAGCATGCACATGCATCTTTTGGTAGACGCGGATGAAGTTTTCTGCAAAACCACAAGATGTGCATGCAAATGGTGCTTTTTGCAGAACGCGCACGTGGATTTCTACCAAACGACGTGCTAAGCATGCCGATGCTGCTCTTTTTAGCACCCGCGCACGCATTTGTGCGAAAACGCGTTTTAAGCATGCACATGCATCTTTTGGTAGACGCGGATGAAGTTTCCTGCAAAACCACAAGATGTGCATGCAAATGGTGCTTTTGGCAGAACGCGCACGTGGATTTCTACCAAACGACGTGCTAAGCATGCCGATGCTGCTCTTTTTAGCACCCGCGCACGCATTTGTGCGAAAACGCGTTTTAAGCATGCACATGCATCTTTTGGTAGACGCGGATGAAGTTTTCTGCAAAACCACAAGATGTGCATGCAAATGGTGCTTTTGGCAGAACGCGCACGTGGATTTCTACCAAACGACGTGCTAAGCATGCCGATGCTGCTCTTATTAGCACCCGCGCACGCATTTGTGCGAAAACGCGTTTTAAGCATGCACATGCATCTTTTGGTAGACGCGGATGAAGTTTTCTGCAAAACCACAAGATGTGCATGCAAATGGTGCTTTTCGCAGAACGCGCACGTGGATTTCTACCAAACGACGTGCTAAGCATGCCGATGCTGCTCTTTTTAGCACCCGCGCACGGATTTGTGCGAAAACGCGTTTTAAGCATGCACATGCATCTTTTGGTAGACGCGGATGAAGTTTTCTGCAAAACCACAAGATGTGCATGCAAATGGTGCTTTTTGCAGAACGCGCACGTGGATTTCTACCAAACGACGTGCTAAGCATGCCGATGCTGCTCTTTTTAGCACCCGCGCACGCATTTGTGCGAAAACGCGTATTAAGCATGCACATGCATCTTTTGGTAGACGCGGATGAAGTTTTCTGCAAAACCACAAGATGTGCATGCAAATGGTGCTTTTTGCAGAACGCGCACGTGGATTTCTACCAAACGACGTGCTAAGCATGCCGATGCTGCTCTTTTTAGCACCCGCGCACGCATTTGTGCGAAAACGCGTTTTAAGCATGCAAATGCATCTTTTGGTAGACGCGGATGAAGTTTTCTGCAAAACCACAAGATGTGCATGCAAATGGTGCTTTTTGCAGAACGCGCACGTGGATTTCTACCAAACGACGTGCTAAGCATGCCGATGCTGCTCTTTTTAGCACCCGCGCACGCATTTGTGCGAAAACGCGTTTTAAGCATGCACATGCATCTTTTGGTAGACGCGGATGAAGTTTTCTGCAAAACCACAAGATGTGCATGCAAATGGTGCTTTTTGCAGAACGCGCACGTGGATTTCTACCAAACGACGTGCTAAGCATGCCGATGCTGCTCTTTTTAGCACCCGCGCACGCATTTGTGCGAAAACGCGTTTTAAGCATGCACATGCATCTTTTGGTAGACGCGGATGAAGTTTTCTGCAAAACCACAAGATGTGCATGCAAATGGTGCTTTTTGCAGAACGCGCTCGTGGATTTCTACCAAACGACGTGCTAAGCATGCCGATGCTGCTCTCTTTAGCACCCGCGCACGCATTTGTGCGAAAACGCGTTTTAAGCATGCACATGCATCTTTTGGTAGACGCGGATGAAGTTTTCTGCAAAACCACAAGATGTGCATGCAAATGGTGCTTTTTGCAGAACGCGCACGTGGATTTCTACCAAACGACGTGCTAAGCATGCCGATGCTGCTCTTTTTAGCACCCGCGCACGCATTTGTGCGAAAACGCGTTTTAAGCATGCACATGCATCTTTTGGTAGACGCGGATGAAGTTTCCTGCAAAACCACAAGATGTGCATGCAAATGGTGCTTTTGGCAGAACGCGCACGTGGATTTCTACCAAACGACGTGCTAAGCATGCCGATGCTGCTCTTTTTAGCACCCGCGCACGCATTTGTGCGAAAACGCGTTTTAAGCATGCACATGCATCTTTTGGTAGACGCGGATGAAGTTTTCTGCAAAACCACAAGATGTGCATGCAAATGGTGCTTTTGGCAGAACGCGCACGTGGATTTCTACCAAACGACGTGCTAAGCATGCCGATGCTGCTCTTATTAGCACCCGCGCACGCATTTGTGCGAAAACGCGTTTTAAGCATGCACATGCATCTTTTGGTAGACGCGGATGAAGTTTTCTGCAAAACCACAAGATGTGCATGCAAATGGTGCTTTTCGCAGAACGCGCACGTGGATTTCTACCAAACGACGTGCTAAGCATGCCGATGCTGCTCTTTTTAGCACCCGCGCACGGATTTGTGCGAAAACGCGTTTTAAGCATGCACATGCATCTTTTGGTAGACGCGGATGAAGTTTTCTGCAAAACCACAAGATGTGCATGCAAATGGTGCTTTTTGCAGAACGCGCACGTGGATTTCTACCAAACGACGTGCTAAGCATGCCGATGCTGCTCTTTTTAGCACCCGCGCACGCATTTGTGCGAAAACGCGTATTAAGCATGCACATGCATCTTTTGGTAGACGCGGATGAAGTTTTCTGCAAAACCACAAGATGTGCATGCAAATGGTGCTTTTTGCAGAACGCGCACGTGGATTTCTACCAAACGACGTGCTAAGCATGCCGATGCTGCTCTTTTTAGCACCCGCGCACGCATTTGTGCGAAAACGCGTTTTAAGCATGCAAATGCATCTTTTGGTAGACGCGGATGAAGTTTTCTGCAAAACCACAAGATGTGCATGCAAATGGTGCTTTTTGCAGAACGCGCACGTGGATTTCTACCAAACGACGTGCTAAGCATGCCGATGCTGCTCTTTTTAGCACCCGCGCACGCATTTGTGCGAAAACGCGTTTTAAGCATGCACATGCATCTTTTGGTAGACGCGGATGAAGTTTTCTGCAAAACCACAAGATGTGCATGCAAATGGTGCTTTTTGCAGAACGCGCACGTGGATTTCTACCAAACGACGTGCTAAGCATGCCGATGCTGCTCTTATTAGCACCCGCGCACGCATTTGTGCGAAAACGCGTTTTAAGCATGCACATGCATCTTTTGGTAGACGCGGATGAAGTTTTCTGCAAAACCACAATATGTGCATGCAAATGGTGCTTTTTGCAGAACGCGCACGTGGATTTCTACCAAACGACGTGCTAAGCATGCCGATGCTGCTCTTTTTAGCACCCGCGCACGCATTTGTGCGAAAACACGTTTTAAGCATGCACATGCATCTTTTGGTAGACGCGGATGAAGTTTTCTGCAAAACCACAAGATGTGCATGCAAATGGTGCTTTTTGCAGAATGCGCACGTGGATTTCTATCAAACGATGTGCTAAGCTTGCCGATGCTGCTCTTTTTAGCACCCGCGCACGGATTGGTGCGAAAACGCGTTTTAAGCATGCACATGCATCTTTTGGTAGATGCGGATGAAGTTTTCTGCAAAACCACAAGATGTGCATGCAAATGGTGCTTTTGGCAGAACGCGCACGTCGATTTCTACCAAACGACGTGCTAAGCATGCCGATGCTGCTCTTTTTAGCACCCGCGCACGCATTTGTGCGAAAACGCGTTTTAAGCATGCACATGCATCTTTTGGTAGACGCGGATGAAGTTTTCTGCAAAACCACAAGATGTGCATGCAAATGGTGCTTTTTGCAGAACGCGCACGTGGATTTCTACCAAACGACGTGCTAAGCATGCCGATGCTGCTCTTTTTAGCACCCGCGCACGCATTTGTGCGAAAACGCGTTTTAAGCATGCACATGCATCTTTTGGTAGACGCGGATGAAGTTTTCTGCAAAACCACAAGATGTGCATGCAAATGGTGCTTTTGGCAGAACGCGCACGTCGATTTCTACCAAACGACGTGCTAAGCATGCCGATGCTGCTCTTTTTAGCACCCGCGCACGCATTTGTGCGAAAACGCGTTTTAAGCATGCACATGCATCTTTTGGTAGACGCGGATGAAGTTTTCTGCAAAACCACAAGATGTGCATGCAAATGGTGCTTTTTGCAGAACGCGCACGTGGATTTCTACCAAACGATGTGCTAAGCTTGCCGATGCTGCTCTTTTTAGCACCCGCGCACGGATTTGTGCGAAAACGCGTTTTAAGCATGCACATGCATCTTTTGGTAGACGCGGATGAAGTTTTCTGCAAAACCACAAGATGTGCATGCAAATGGTGCTTTTGGCAGAACGCGCACGTGGATTTCTACCAAACGACGTGCTAAGCATGCCGATGCTGCTCTTTTTAGCACCCGCGCACGCATTTGTGCGAAAACGCGTTTTAAGCATGCACATGCATCTTTTGGTAGACGCGGAAGAAGTTTTCTGCAAAACGACAAGATGTGCATGCAAATGGTGCTTTTTGCAGAACGCGCTCGTGGATTTCTACCAAACGACGTGCTAAGCATGCCGATGCTGCTCTCTTTAGCACCCGCGCACGCATTTGTGCGAAAACGCGTTTTAAGCATGCACATGCATCTTTTGGTAGACGCGGATGAAGTTTTCTGCAAAACCACAAGATGTGCATGCAAATGGTGCTTTTGGCAGAACGCGCACATGGATTTCTACCAAACGACGTGCTAAGCATGCCGATGCTGCTCTTTTTAGCACCCGCGCACGCATTTGTGCGAAAACGCGTTTTAAGCATGCACATGCATCTTTTGGTAGACGCGGAAGAAGTTTTCTGCAAAACCACAAGATGTGCATGCAAATGGTGCTTTTTGCAGAACGCGCTCGTGGATTTCTACCAAACGACGTGCTAAGCATGCCGATGCTGCTCTCTTTAGCACCCGCGCACGCATTTGTGCGAAAACGTGTTTTAAGCATGCACATGCATCTTTTGGTAGACGCGGATGAAGTTTTCTGCAAAACCACAAGATGTGCATGCAAATGGTGCTTTTTGCAGAACGCGCACGTGGATTTCTACCAAACGACGTGCTAAGCATGCCGATGCTGCTCTTTTTAGCACCCGCGCACGCATTTGTGCGAAAACGCGTTTTAAGCATGCACATGCATCTTTTGGTAGACGCGGATGAAGTTTTCTGCAAAACCACAAGATGTGCATGCAAATGGTGCTTTTGGCAGAACGCGCACGTGGATTTCTACCAAACGACGTGCTAAGCATGCCGATGCTGCTCTTTTTAGCACCCGCGCACGCATTTGTGCGAAAACGCGTTTTAAGCATGCACATGCATCTTTTGGTAGACGCGGATGAAGTTTTCTGCAAAACCACAAGATGTGCATGCAAATGGTGCTTTTGGCAGAACGCGCACGTGGATTTCTACCAAACGACGTGCTAAGCATGCCGATGCTGCTCTTATTAGCACCCGCGCACGCATTTGTGCGAAAACGCGTTTTAAGCATGCACATGCATCTTTTGGTAGACGCGGATGAAGTTTTCTGCAAAACCACAAGATGTGCATGCAAATGGTGCTTTTTGCAGAACGCGCACGTGGATTTCTACCAAACGACGTGCTAAGCATGCCGATGCTGCTCTTTTTAGCACCCGCGCACGGATTTGTGCGAGAACGCGTTTTAAGCATGCACATGCATCTTTTGGTAGACGCGGATGAAGTTTTCTGCAAAACCACAAGATGTGCATGCAAATGGTGCTTTTTGCAGAACGCGCACGTGGATTTCTACCAAACGACGTGCTAAGCATGCCGATGCTGCTCTTTTTAGCACCCGCGCACGGATTTGTGCGAAAACGCGTTTTAAGCATGCACATGCATCTTTTGGTAGACGCGGATGAAGTTTTCTGCAAAACCACAAGATGTGCATGCAAATGGTGCTTTTTGCAGAACGCGCACGTGGATTTCTACCAAACGACGTGCTAAGCATGCCGATGCTGCTCTTTTTAGCACCCGCGCACGCATTTGTGCGAAAACGCGTTTTAAGCATGCACATGCATCTTTTGGTAGACGCGGATGAAGTTTTCTGCAAAACCACAAGATGTGCATGCAAATGGTGCTTTTTGCAGAACGCGCACGTGGATTTCTACCAAACGATGTGCTAAGCTTGCCGATGCTGCTCTTTTTAGCACCCGCGCACGGATTTGTGCGAAAACGCGTTTTAAGCATGCACATGCATCTTTTGGTAGACGCGGATGAAGTTTTCTGCAAAACCACAACATGTGCATGCAAATGGTGCTTTTGGCAGAACGCGCACGTGGATTTCTACCAAACGACGTGCTAAGCATGCCGATGCTGCTCTTTTTAGCACCCGCGCGCGCATTTGTGCGAAAACGCGTTTTAAGCATGCACATGCATCTTTTGGTAGACGCGGATGAAGTTTTCTGCAAAACCACAAGATGTGCATGCAAATGGTGCTTTTTGCAGAACGCGCACGTGGATTTCTACCAAACGACGTGCTAAGCATGCCGATGCTGCTCTTTTTAGCACCCGCGCACGCATTTGTGCGAAAACGCGTTTTAAGCATGCACATGCATCTTTTGGTAGACGCGGATGAAGTTTTCTGCAAAACCACAAGATGTGCATGCAAATGGTGCTTTTTGCAGAACGCGCACGTGGATTTCTACCAAACGACGTGCTAAGCATGCCGATGCTGCTCTTTTTAGCACCCGCGCACGCATTTGTGCGAAAACGCGTTTTAAGCATGCACATGCATCTTTTGGTAGACGCGGATGAAGTTTTCTGCAAAACCACAAGATGTGCATGCAAATGGTGCTTTTGGCAGAACGCGCACGTGGATTTCTACCAAACGACGTGCTAAGCATGCCGATGCTGCTCTTTTTAGCACCCGCGCACGCATTTGTGCGAAAACGCGTTTTAAGCATGCACATGCATCTTTTGGTAGACGCGGATGAAGTTTTCTGCAAAACCAGAAGATGTGCATGCCAATGGTGCTTTTTGCAGAACGCGCACGTAGATTTCTACCAAACGATGTGCTAAGCTTGCCGATGCTGCTCTTTTTAGCACCCTGGCACGGATTTGTGCGAAAACGCGTTTTAACCATGCACATGCATCTTTTGGTAGACGCGGATGAAGTTTTCTGCAAAACCACAAGATGTGCATGCAAATGGTGCTTTTGGCAGAACGCGCACGTGGATTTCTACCAAACGACGTGCTAAGCATGCCGATGCTGCTCTTTTTAGCACCCGCGCACGCATTTGTGCGAAAACGCGTTTTAAGCATGCACATGCATCTTTTGGTAGACGCGGATGAAGTTTTCTGCAAAACCACAAGATGTGCATGCAAATGGTGCTTTTTGCAGAACGCGCACGTGGATTTCTACCAAACGATGTGCTAAGCTTGCCGATGCTGCTCTTTTTAGCACCCGCGCACGGATTTGTGCGAAAACGCGTTTTAAGCATGCACATGCATCTTTTGGTAGACGCGGATGAAGTTTTCTGCAAAACCACAAGATGTGCATGCAAATGGTGCTTTTGGCAGAACGCGCACGTGGATTTCTACCAAACACCGTGCTAAGCATGCCGATGCTGCTCTTTTTAGCACCCGCGCACGCATTTGTGCGAAAACGCGTTTTAAGCATGCACATGCATCTATTGGTAGACGCGGATGAAGTTTTCTGCAAAACCACAAGATGTGCATGCAAATGGTGCTTTTTGCAGAACGCGCACGTGGATTTCTACCAAACGACGTGCTAAGCATGCCGATGCTGCTCTTTTTAGCACCCGCGCACGGATTTGTGCGAAAACGCGTTTTAAGCATGCACATGCATCTTTTGGTAGACGCGGATGAAGTTTTCTGCAAAACCACAAGATGTGCATGCAAATGGTGCTTTTTGCAGAACGCGCACGTGGATTTCTACCAAACGACGTGCTAAGCATGCCGATGCTGCTCTTTTTAGCACCCGCGCACGCATTTGTGCGAAAACGCGTTTTAAGCATGCACATGCATCTTTTGGTAGACGCGGATGAAGTTTTCTGCAAAACCACAAGATGTGCATGCAAATGGTGCTTTTTGCAGAACGCGCACGTGGATTTCTACCAAACGATGTGCTAAGCTTGCCGATGCTGCTCTTTTTAGCACCCGCGCACGGATTTGTGCGAAAACGCGTTTTAAGCATGCACATGCATCTTTTGGTAGACGCGGATGAAGTTTTCTGCAAAACCACAAAATGTGCATGCAAATGGTGCTTTTGGCAGAACGCGCACGTGGATTTCTACCAAACGACGTGCTAAGCATGCCGATGCTGCTCTTTTTAGCACCCGCGCGCGCATTTGTGCGAAAACGCGTTTTAAGCATGCACATGCATCTTTTGGTAGACGCGGATGAAGTTTTCTGCAAAACCACAAGATGTGCATGCAAATGGTGCTTTTTGCAGAACGCGCACGTGGATTTCTACCAAACGACGTGCTAAGCATGCCGATGCTGCTCTTTTTAGCACCCGCGCACGCATTTGTGCGAAAACGCGTTTTAAGCATGCACATGCATCTTTTGGTAGACGCGGATGAAGTTTTCTGCAAAACCACAAGATGTGCATGCAAATGGTGCTTTTTGCAGAACGCGCACGTGGATTTCTACCAAACGACGTGCTAAGCATGCCGATGCTGCTCTTTTTAGCACCCGCGCACGCATTTGTGCGAAAACGCGTTTTAAGCATGCACATGCATCTTTTGGTAGACGCGGATGAAGTTTTCTGCAAAACCACAAGATGTGCATGCAAATGGTGCTTTTGGCAGAACGCGCACGTGGATTTCTACCAAACGACGTGCTAAGCATGCCGATGCTGCTCTTTTTAGCACCCGCGCACGCATTTGTGCGAAAACGCGTTTTAAGCATGCACATGCATCTTTTGGTAGACGCGGATGAAGTTTTCTGCAAAACCAGAAGATGTGCATGCCAATGGTGCTTTTTGCAGAACGCGCACGTAGATTTCTACCAAACGATGTGCTAAGCTTGCCGATGCTGCTCTTTTTAGCACCCGCGCACGGATTTGTGCGAAAACGCGTTTTAACCATGCACATGCATCTTTTGGTAGACGCGGATGAAGTTTTCTGCAAAACCACAAGATGTGCATGCAAATGGTGCTTTTGGCAGAACGCGCACGTGGATTTCTACCAAACGACGTGCTAAGCATGCCGATGCTGCTCTTTTTAGCACCCGCGCACGCATTTGTGCGAAAACGCGTTTTAAGCATGCACATGCATCTTTTGGTAGACGCGGATGAAGTTTTCTGCAAAACCACAAGATGTGCATGCAAATGGTGCTTTTTGCAGAACGCGCACGTGGATTTCTAATCTGTCTCGCGTGTAGCTTGCCGATGCTGCTCTTTTTAGCACCCGCGCACGGATTTGTGCGAAAACGCGTTTTAAGCATGCACATGCATCTTTTGGTAGACGCGGATGAAGTTTTCTGCAAAACCACAAGATGTGCATGCAAATGGTGCTTTTGGCAGAACGCGCACGTGGATTTCTACCAAACAACGTGCTAAGCATGCCGATGCTGCTCTTTTTAGCACCCGCGCACGCATTTGTGCGAAAACGCGTTTTAAGCATGCACATGCATCTATTGGTAGACGCGGATGAAGTTTTCTGCAAAACCACAAGATGTGCATGCAAATGGTGCTTTTTGCAGAACGCGCACGTGGATTTCTACCAAACGACGTGCTAAGCATGCCGATGCTGCTCTTTTTAGCACCCGCGCACGGATTTGTGCGAAAACGCGTTTTAAGCATGCACATGCATCTTTTGGTAGACGCGGATGAAGTTTTCTGCAAAACCACAAGATGTGCATGCAAATGGTGCTTTTTGCAGAACGCGCACGTGGATTTCTACCAAACGACGTGCTAAGCATGCCGATGCTGCTCTTTTTAGCACCCGCGCACGCATTTGTGCGAAAACGCGTTTTAAGCATGCACATGCATCTTTTGGTAGACGCGGATGAAGTTTTCTGCAAAACCACAAGATGTGCATGCAAATGGTGCTTTTTGCAGAACGCGCACGTGGATTTCTACCAAACGATGTGCTAAGCTTGCCGATGCTGCTCTTTTTAGCACCCGCGCACGGATTTGTGCGAAAACGCGTTTTAAGCATGCACATGCATCTTTTGGTAGACGCGGATGAAGTTTTCTGCAAAACCACAAAATGTGCATGCAAATGGTGCTTTTGGCAGAACGCGCACGTGGATTTCTACCAAACGACGTGCTAAGCATGCCGATGCTGCTCTTTTTAGCACCCGCGCGCGCATTTGTGCGAAAAACGCGTTTTAAGCATGCACATGCATCTTTTGGTAGACGCGGATGAAGTTTTCTGCAAGACCACAAGATGTGCATGCAAATGGTGCTTTTTGCAGAACGCGCACGTGGATTTCTACCAAACGACGTGCTAAGCATGCCGATGCTGCTCTTTTTAGCACCCGCGCACGCATTTGTGCGAAAACGCGTTTTAAGCATGCACATGCATCTTTTGGTAGACGCGGATGAAGTTTTCTGCAAAACCACAAGATGTGCATGCAAATGGTGCTTTTTGCAGAACGCGCACGTGGATTTCTACCAAACGACGTGCTAAGCATGCCGATGCTGCTCTTTTTAGCACCCGCGCACGCATTTGTGCGAAAACGCGTTTTAAGCATGCACATGCATCTTTTGGTAGACGCGGATGAAGTTTTCTGCAAAACCACAAGATGTGCATGCAAATGGTGCTTTTGGCAGAACGCGCACGTGGATTTCTACCAAACGACGTGCTAAGCATGCCGATGCTGCTCTTTTTAGCACCCGCGCACGCATTTGTGCGAAAACGCGTTTTAAGCATGCACATGCATCTTTTGGTAGACGCGGATGAAGTTTTCTGCAAAACCAGAAGATGTGCATGCCAATGGTGCTTTTTGCAGAACGCGCACGTAGATTTCTACCAAACGATGTGCTAAGCTTGCCGATGCTGCTCTTTTTAGCACCCGCGCACGGATTTGTGCGAAAACGCGTTTTAACCATGCACATGCATCTTTTGGTAGACGCGGATGAAGTTTTCTGCAAAACCACAAGATGTGCATGCAAATGGTGCTTTTGGCAGAACGCGCACGTGGATTTCTACCAAACGACGTGCTAAGCATGCCGATGCTGCTCTTTTTAGCACCCGCGCACGCATTTGTGCGAAAACGCGTTTTAAGCATGCACATGCATCTTTTGGTAGACGCGGATGAAGTTTTCTGCAAAACCACAAGATGTGCATGCAAATGGTGCTTTTTGCAGAACGCGCACGTGGATTTCTACCAAACGATGTGCTAAGCTTGCCGATGCTGCTCTTTTTAGCACCCGCGCACGGATTTGTGCGAAAACGCGTTTTAAGCATGCACATGCATCTTTTGGTAGACGCGGATGAAGTTTTCTGCAAAACCACAAGATGTGCATGCAAATGGTGCTTTTGGCAGAACGCGCACGTGGATTTCTACCAAACAACGTGCTAAGCATGCCGATGCTGCTCTTTTTAGCACCCGCGCACGCATTTGTGCGAAAACGCGTTTTAAGCATGCACATGCATCTATTGGTAGACGCGGATGAAGTTTTCTGCAAAACCACAAGATGTGCATGCAAATGGTGCTTTTTGCAGAACGCGCACGTGGATTTCTACCAAACGACGTGCTAAGCATGCCGATGCTGCTCTTTTTAGCACCCGCGCACGCATTTGTGCGAAAACGCGTTTTAAGCATGCACATACATCTTTTGGTAGACGCGGATGAAGTTTTCTGCAAAACCACAAGATGTGCATGCAAATGGTGCTTTTGGCAGAACGCGCACGTCGATTTCTACCAAACGACGTGCTAAGCATGCCGATGCTGCTCTTTTTAGCACCCGCGCACGCATTTGTGCGAAAACGCGTTTTAAGCATGCACATGCATCTTTTGGTAGACGCGGATGAAGTTTTCTGCAAAACCACAAGATGTGCATGCAAATGGTGCTTTTTGCAGAACGCGCACGTGGATTTCTACCAAACGACGTGCTAAGCATGCCGATGCTGCTCTTTTTAGCACCCGCGCACGCATTTGTGCGAAAACGCGTTTTAAGCATGCACATGCATCTTTTGGTAGACGCGGATGAAGTTTTCTGCAAAACCACAAGATGTGCATGCAAATGGTGCTTTTTGCAGAACGCGCACGTGGATTTCTACCAAACGACGTGCTAAGCATGCCGATGCTGCTCTTTTTAGCACCCGCGCACGCATTTGTGCGAAAACGCGTTTTAAGCATGCACATGCATCTTTTGGTAGACGCGGATGAAGTTTTCTGCAAAACCACAAGATGTGCATGCAAATGGTGCTTTTGGCAGAACGCGCACGTGGATTTCTACCAAACGACGTGCTAAGCATGCCGATGCTGCTCTTTTTAGCACCCGCGCACGCATTTGTGCGAAAACGCGTTTTAAGCATGCACATGCATCTTTTGGTAGACGCGGATGAAGTTTTCTGCAAAACCAGAAGATGTGCATGCCAATGGTGCTTTTTGCAGAACGCGCACGTAGATTTCTACCAAACGATGTGCTAAGCTTGCCGATGCTGCTCTTTTTAGCACCCGCGCACGGATTTGTGCGAAAACGCGTTTTAACCATGCACATGCATCTTTTGGTAGACGCGGATGAAGTTTTCTGCAAAACCACAAGATGTGCATGCAAATGGTGCTTTTGGCAGAACGCGCACGTGGATTTCTACCAAACGACGTGCTAAGCATGCCGATGCTGCTCTTTTTAGCACCCGCGCACGCATTTGTGCGAAAACGCGTTTTAAGCATGCACATGCATCTTTTGGTAGACGCGGATGAAGTTTTCTGCAAAACCACAAGATGTGCATGCAAATGGTGCTTTTTGCAGAACGCGCACGTGGATTTCTACCAAACGATGTGCTAAGCTTGCCGATGCTGCTCTTTTTAGCACCCGCGCACGGATTTGTGCGAAAACGCGTTTTAAGCATGCACATGCATCTTTTGGTAGACGCGGATGAAGTTTTCTGCAAAACCACAAGATGTGCATGCAAATGGTGCTTTTGGCAGAACGCGCACGTGGATTTCTACCAAACAACGTGCTAAGCATGCCGATGCTGCTCTTTTTAGCACCCGCGCACGCATTTGTGCGAAAACGCGTTTTAAGCATGCACATGCATCTATTGGTAGACGCGGATGAAGTTTTCTGCAAAACCACAAGATGTGCATGCAAATGGTGCTTTTTGCAGAACGCGCACGTGGATTTCTACCAAACGACGTGCTAAGCATGCCGATGCTGCTCTTTTTAGCACCCGCGCACGCATTTGTGCGAAAACGCGTTTTAAGCATGCACATACATCTTTTGGTAGACGCGGATGAAGTTTTCTGCAAAACCACAAGATGTGCATGCAAATGGTGCTTTTGGCAGAACGCGCACGTCGATTTCTACCAAACGACGTGCTAAGCATGCCGATGCTGCTCTTTTTAGCACCCGCGCACGCATTTGTGCGAAAACGCGTTTTAAGCATGCACATGCATCTTTTGGTAGACGCGGATGAAGTTTTCTGCAAAACCACAAGATGTGCATGCAAATGGTGCTTTTTGCAGAACGCGCACGTGGATTTCTACCAAACGACGTGCTAAGCATGCCGATGCTGCTCTTTTTAGCACCCGCGCACGCATTTGTGCGAAAACGCGTTTTAAGCATGCACATGCATCTTTTGGTAGACGCGGATGAAGTTTTCTGCAAAACCACAAGATGTGCATGCAAATGGTGCTTTTTGCAGAACGCGCACGTGGATTTCTACCAAACGACGTGCTAAGCATGCCGATGCTGCTCTTTTTAGCACCCGCGCACGCATTTGTGCGAAAACACGTTTTAAGCATGCACATGCATCTTTTGGTAGACGCGGATGAAGTTTTCTGCAAAACCACAAGATGTGCATGCAAATGGTGCTTTTTGCAGAACGCGCACGTGGATTTCTACCAAACGATGTGCTAAGCTTGCCGATGCTGCTCTTTTTAGCACCCGCGCTCGGATTTGTGCGAAAACGCGTTTTAAGCATGCACATGCATCTTTTGGTAGACGCGGATGAAGTTTTCTGCAAAACCACAAGATGTGCATGCAAATGGTGCTTTTGGCAGAACGCGCACGTGGATTTCTACCAAACGACGTGCTAAGCATGCCGATGCTGCTCTTTTTAGCACCCGCGCACGCATTTGTGCGAAAACGCGTTTTAAGCATGCACATGCATCTTTTGGTAGACGCGGAAGAAGTTTTCTGCAAAACCACAAGATGTGCATGCAAATGGTGCTTTTTGCAGAACGCGCTCGTGGATTTCTACCAAACGACGTGCTAAGCATGCCGATGCTGCTCTCTTTAGCACCCGCGCACGCATTTGTGCGAAAACGCGTTTTAAGCATGCACATGCATCTTTTGGTAGACGCGGATGAAGTTTTCTGCAAAACCACAAGATGTGCATGCAAATGGTGCTTTTTGCAGAACGCGCACGTGGATTTCTACCAAACGACGTGCTAAGCATGCCGATGCTGCTCTTTTTAGCACCCGCGCACGCATTTGTGCGAAAACGCGTTTTAAGCATGCACATGCATCTTTTGGTAGACGCGGATGAAGTTTTCTGCAAAACCACAAGATGTGCATGCAAATGGTGCTTTTGGCAGAACGCGCACGTGGATTTCTACCAAACGACGTGCTAAGCATGCCGATGCTGCTCTTTTTAGCACCCGCGCACGCATTTGTGCGAAAACGCGTTTTAAGCATGCACATGCATCTTTTGGTAGACGCGGATGAAGTTTTCTGCAAAACCAGAAGATGTGCATGCCAATGGTGCTTTTTGCAGAACGCGCACGTAGATTTCTACCAAACGATGTGCTAAGCTTGCCGATGCTGCTCTTTTTAGCACCCGCGCACGGATTTGTGCGAAAACGCGTTTTAACCATGCACATGCATCTTTTGGTAGACGCGGATGAAGTTTTCTGCAAAACCACAAGATGTGCATGCAAATGGTGCTTTTGGCAGAACGCGCACGTGGATTTCTACCAAACGACGTGCTAAGCATGCCGATGCTGCTCTTTTTAGCACCCGCGCACGCATTTGTGCGAAAACGCGTTTTAAGCATGCACATGCATCTTTTGGTAGACGCGGATGAAGTTTTCTGCAAAACCACAAGATGTGCATGCAAATGGTGCTTTTTGCAGAACGCGCACGTGGATTTCTACCAAACGATGTGCTAAGCTTGCCGATGCTGCTCTTTTTAGCACCCGCGCACGGATTTGTGCGAAAACGCGTTTTAAGCATGCACATGCATCTTTTGGTAGACGCGGATGAAGTTTTCTGCAAAACCACAAGATGTGCATGCAAATGGTGCTTTTGGCAGAACGCGCACGTGGATTTCTACCAAACAACGTGCTAAGCATGCCGATGCTGCTCTTTTTAGCACCCGCGCACGCATTTGTGCGAAAACGCGTTTTAAGCATGCACATGCATCTATTGGTAGACGCGGATGAAGTTTTCTGCAAAACCACAAGATGTGCATGCAAATGGTGCTTTTTGCAGAACGCGCACGTGGATTTCTACCAAACGACGTGCTAAGCATGCCGATGCTGCTCTTTTTAGCACCCGCGCACGCATTTGTGCGAAAACGCGTTTTAAGCATGCACATACATCTTTTGGTAGACGCGGATGAAGTTTTCTGCAAAACCACAAGATGTGCATGCAAATGGTGCTTTTGGCAGAACGCGCACGTCGATTTCTACCAAACGACGTGCTAAGCATGCCGATGCTGCTCTTTTTAGCACCCGCGCACGCATTTGTGCGAAAACGCGTTTTAAGCATGCACATGCATCTTTTGGTAGACGCGGATGAAGTTTTCTGCAAAACCACAAGATGTGCATGCAAATGGTGCTTTTTGCAGAACGCGCACGTGGATTTCTACCAAACGACGTGCTAAGCATGCCGATGCTGCTCTTTTTAGCACCCGCGCACGCATTTGTGCGAAAACGCGTTTTAAGCATGCACATGCATCTTTTGGTAGACGCGGATGAAGTTTTCTGCAAAACCACAAGATGTGCATGCAAATGGTGCTTTTTGCAGAACGCGCACGTGGATTTCTACCAAACGACGTGCTAAGCATGCCGATGCTGCTCTTTTTAGCACCCGCGCACGCATTTGTGCGAAAACGCGTTTTAAGCATGCACATGCATCTTTTGGTAGACGCGGATGAAGTTTTCTGCAAAACCACAAGATGTGCATGCAAATGGTGCTTTTGGCAGAACGCGCACGTGGATTTCTACCAAACGACGTGCTAAGCATGCCGATGCTGCTCTTTTTAGCACCCGCGCACGCATTTGTGCGAAAACGCGTTTTAAGCATGCACATGCATCTTTTGGTAGACGCGGATGAAGTTTTCTGCAAAACCAGAAGATGTGCATGCCAATGGTGCTTTTTGCAGAACGCGCACGTAGATTTCTACCAAACGATGTGCTAAGCTTGCCGATGCTGCTCTTTTTAGCACCCGCGCACGGATTTGTGCGAAAACGCGTTTTAACCATGCACATGCATCTTTTGGTAGACGCGGATGAAGTTTTCTGCAAAACCACAAGATGTGCATGCAAATGGTGCTTTTGGCAGAACGCGCACGTGGATTTCTACCAAACGACGTGCTAAGCATGCCGATGCTGCTCTTTTTAGCACCCGCGCACGCATTTGTGCGAAAACGCGTTTTAAGCATGCACATGCATCTTTTGGTAGACGCGGATGAAGTTTTCTGCAAAACCACAAGATGTGCATGCAAATGGTGCTTTTTGCAGAACGCGCACGTGGATTTCTACCAAACGATGTGCTAAGCTTGCCGATGCTGCTCTTTTTAGCACCCGCGCACGGATTTGTGCGAAAACGCGTTTTAAGCATGCACATGCATCTTTTGGTAGACGCGGATGAAGTTTTCTGCAAAACCACAAGATGTGCATGCAAATGGTGCTTTTGGCAGAACGCGCACGTGGATTTCTACCAAACAACGTGCTAAGCATGCCGATGCTGCTCTTTTTAGCACCCGCGCACGCATTTGTGCGAAAACGCGTTTTAAGCATGCACATGCATCTATTGGTAGACGCGGATGAAGTTTTCTGCAAAACCACAAGATGTGCATGCAAATGGTGCTTTTTGCAGAACGCGCACGTGGATTTCTACCAAACGACGTGCTAAGCATGCCGATGCTGCTCTTTTTAGCACCCGCGCACGCATTTGTGCGAAAACGCGTTTTAAGCATGCACATACATCTTTTGGTAGACGCGGATGAAGTTTTCTGCAAAACCACAAGATGTGCATGCAAATGGTGCTTTTGGCAGAACGCGCACGTCGATTTCTACCAAACGACGTGCTAAGCATGCCGATGCTGCTCTTTTTAGCACCCGCGCACGCATTTGTGCGAAAACGCGTTTTAAGCATGCACATGCATCTTTTGGTAGACGCGGATGAAGTTTTCTGCAAAACCACAAGATGTGCATGCAAATGGTGCTTTTTGCAGAACGCGCACGTGGATTTCTACCAAACGACGTGCTAAGCATGCCGATGCTGCTCTTTTTAGCACCCGCGCACGCATTTGTGCGAAAACGCGTTTTAAGCATGCACATGCATCTTTTGGTAGACGCGGATGAAGTTTTCTGCAAAACCACAAGATGTGCATGCAAATGGTGCTTTTTGCAGAACGCGCACGTGGATTTCTACCAAACGACGTGCTAAGCATGCCGATGCTGCTCTTTTTAGCACCCGCGCACGCATTTGTGCGAAAACACGTTTTAAGCATGCACATGCATCTTTTGGTAGACGCGGATGAAGTTTTCTGCAAAACCACAAGATGTGCATGCAAATGGTGCTTTTTGCAGAACGCGCACGTGGATTTCTACCAAACGATGTGCTAAGCTTGCCGATGCTGCTCTTTTTAGCACCCGCGCTCGGATTTGTGCGAAAACGCGTTTTAAGCATGCACATGCATCTTTTGGTAGACGCGGATGAAGTTTTCTGCAAAACCACAAGATGTGCATGCAAATGGTGCTTTTGGCAGAACGCGCACGTGGATTTCTACCAAACGACGTGCTAAGCATGCCGATGCTGCTCTTTTTAGCACCCGCGCACGCATTTGTGCGAAAACGCGTTTTAAGCATGCACATGCATCTTTTGGTAGACGCGGAAGAAGTTTTCTGCAAAACCACAAGATGTGCATGCAAATGGTGCTTTTTGCAGAACGCGCTCGTGGATTTCTACCAAACGACGTGCTAAGCATGCCGATGCTGCTCTCTTTAGCACCCGCGCACGCATTTGTGCGAAAACGCGTTTTAAGCATGCACATGCATCTTTTGGTAGACGCGGATGAAGTTTTCTGCAAAACCACAAGATGTGCATGCAAATGGTGCTTTTTGCAGAACGCGCACGTGGATTTCTACCAAACGACGTGCTAAGCATGCCGATGCTGCTCTTTTTAGCACCCGCGCACGCATTTGTGCGAAAACGCGTTTTAAGCATGCACATGCATCTTTTGGTAGACGCGGATGAAGTTTTCTGCAAAACCACAAGATGTGCATGCAAATGGTGCTTTTGGCAGAACGCGCACGTGGATTTCTACCAAACGACGTGCTAAGCATGCCGATGCTGCTCTTTTTAGCACCCGCGCACGCATTTGTGCGAAAACGCGTTTTAAGCATGCACATGCATCTTTTGGTAGACGCGGATGAAGTTTTCTGCAAAACCACAAGATGTGCATGCAAATGGTGCTTTTGGCAGAACGCGCACGTGGATTTCTACCAAACGACGTGCTAAGCATGCCGATGCTGCTCTTATTAGCACCCGCGCACGCATTTGTGCGAAAACGCGTTTTAAGCATGCACATGCATCTTTTGGTAGACGCGGATGAAGTTTTCTGCAAAACCACAAGATGTGCATGCAAATGGTGCTTTTCGCAGAACGCGCACGTGGATTTCTACCAAACGACGTGCTAAGCATGCCGATGCTGCTCTTTTTAGCACCCGCGCACGGATTTGTGCGAAAACGCGTTTTAAGCATGCACATGCATCTTTTGGTAGACGCGGATGAAGTTTTCTGCAAAACCACAAGATGTGCATGCAAATGGTGCTTTTTGCAGAACGCGCACGTGGATTTCTACCAAACGACGTGCTAAGCATGCCGATGCTGCTCTTTTTAGCACCCGCGCACGCATTTGTGCGAAAACGCGTTTTAAGCATGCACATGCATCTTTTGGTAGACGCGGATGAAGTTTTCTGCAAAACCACAAGATGTGCATGCAAATGGTGCTTTTTGCAGAACGCGCACGTGGATTTCTACCAAACGACGTGCTAAGCATGCCGATGCTGCTCTTTTTAGCACCCGCGCACGCATTTGTGCGAAAACGCGTTTTAAGCATGCAAATGCATCTTTTGGTAGACGCGGATGAAGTTTTCTGCAAAACCACAAGATGTGCATGCAAATGGTGCTTTTTGCAGAACGCGCACGTGGATTTCTACCAAACGACGTGCTAAGCATGCCGATGCTGCTCTTTTTAGCACCCGCGCACGCATTTGTGCGAAAACGCGTTTTAAGCATGCACATGCATCTTTTGGTAGACGCGGATGAAGTTTTCTGCAAAACCACAATATGTGCATGCAAATGGTGCTTTTTGCAGAACGCGCACGTGGATTTCTACCAAACGACGTGCTAAGCATGCCGATGCTGCTCTTTTTAGCACCCGCGCACGCATTTGTGCGAAAACACGTTTTAAGCATGCACATGCATCTTTTGGTAGACGCGGATGAAGTTTTCTGCAAAACCACAAGATGTGCATGCAAATGGTGCTTTTTGCAGAACGCGCACGTGGATTTCTATCAAACGATGTGCTAAGCTTGCCGATGCTGCTCTTTTTAGCACTCGCGCACGGATTGGTGCGAAAACGCGTTTTAAGCATGCACATGCATCTTTTGGTAGATGCGGATGAAGTTTTCTGCAAAACCACAAGATGTGCATGCAAATGGTGCTTTTGGCAGAACGCGCACGTCGATTTCTACCAAACGACGTGCTAAGCATGCCGATGCTGCTCTTTTTAGCACCCGCGCACGCATTTGTGCGAAAACGCGTTTTAAGCATGCACATGCATCTTTTGGTAGACGCGGATGAAGTTTTCTGCAAAACCACAAGATGTGCATGCAAATGGTGCTTTTTGCAGAACGCGCACGTGGATTTCTACCAAACGACGTGCTAAGCATGCCGATGCTGCTCTTTTTAGCACCCGCGCACGCATTTGTGCGAAAACGCGTTTTAAGCATGCACATGCATCTTTTGGTAGACGCGGATGAAGTTTTCTGCAAAACCACAAGATGTGCATGCAAATGGTGCTTTTGGCAGAACGCGCACGTCGATTTCTACCAAACGACGTGCTAAGCATGCCGATGCTGCTCTTTTTAGCACCCGCGCACGCATTTGTGCGAAAACGCGTTTTAAGCATGCACATGCATCTTTTGGTAGACGCGGATGAAGTTTTCTGCAAAACCACAAGATGTGCATGCAAATGGTGCTTTTTGCAGAACGCGCACGTGGATTTCTACCAAACGATGTGCTAAGCTTGCCGATGCTGCTCTTTTTAGCACCCGCGCACGGATTTGTGCGAAAACGCGTTTTAAGCATGCACATGCATCTTTTGGTAGACGCGGATGAAGTTTTCTGCAAAACCACAAGATGTGCATGCAAATGGTGCTTTTGGCAGAACGCGCACGTGGATTTCTACCAAACGACGTGCTAAGCATGCCGATGCTGCTCTTTTTAGCACCCGCGCACGCATTTGTGCGAAAACGCGTTTTAAGCATGCACATGCATCTTTTGGTAGACGCGGAAGAAGTTTTCTGCAAAACGACAAGATGTGCATGCAAATGGTGCTTTTTGCAGAACGCGCTCGTGGATTTCTACCAAACGACGTGCTAAGCATGCCGATGCTGCTCTCTTTAGCACCCGCGCACGCATTTGTGCGAAAACGCGTTTTAAGCATGCACATGCATCTTTTGGTAGACGCGGATGAAGTTTTCTGCAAAACCACAAGATGTGCATGCAAATGGTGCTTTTGGCAGAACGCGCACGTGGATTTCTACCAAACGACGTGCTAAGCATGCCGATGCTGCTCTTTTTAGCACCCGCGCACGCATTTGTGCGAAAACGCGTTTTAAGCATGCACATGCATCTTTTGGTAGACGCGGAAGAAGTTTTCTGCAAAACCACAAGATGTGCATGCAAATGGTGCTTTTTGCAGAACGCGCTCGTGGATTTCTACCAAACGACGTGCTAAGCATGGCGATGCTGCTCTCTTTAGCACCCGCGCACGCATTTGTGCGAAAACGCGTTTTAAGCATGCACATGCATCTTTTGGTAGACGCGGATGAAGTTTTCTGCAAAACCACAAGATGTGCATGCAAATGGTGCTTTTTGCAGAACGCGCACGTGGATTTCTACCAAACGACGTGCTAAGCATGCCGATGCTGCTCTTTTTAGCACCCGCGCACGCATTTGTGCGAAAACGCGTTTTAAGCATGCACATGCATCTTTTGGTAGACGCGGATGAAGTTTTCTGCAAAACCACAAGATGTGCATGCAAATGGTGCTTTTTGCAGAACGCGCACGTGGATTTCTCCCAAACGACGTGCTAAGCATGCCGATGCTGCTCTTTTTAGCACCCGCGCACAGATTTGTGCGAAAACGCGTTTTAAGCATGCACATGCATCTTTTGGTAGACGCGGATGAAGTTTTCTGCAAAACCACAAGATGTGCATGCAAATGGTGCTTTTGGCAGAACGCGCACGTGGATTTCTACCAAACGACGTGCTAAGCATGCCGATGCTGCTCTTTTTAGCACCCGCGCACGCATTTGTGCGAAAACGCGTTTTAAGCATGCACATGCATCTTTTGGTAGACGCGGAAGAAGTTTTCTGCAAAACCACAAGATGTGCATGCAAATGGTGCTTTTTGCAGAACGCGCTCGTGGATTTCTACCAAACGACGTGCTAAGCATGCCGATGCTGCTCTCTTTAGCACCCGCGCACGCATTTGTGCGAAAACGCGTTTTAAGCATGCACATGCATCTTTTGGTAGACGCGGATGAAGTTTTCTGCAAAACCACAAGATGTGCATGCAAATGGTGCTTTTTGCAGAACGCGCACGTGGATTTCTACCAAACGACGTGCTAAGCATGCCGATGCTGCTCTTTTTAGCACCCGCGCACGCATTTGTGCGAAAACGCGTTTTAAGCATGCACATGCATCTTTTGGTAGACGCGGATGAAGTTTTCTGCAAAACCACAAGATGTGCATGCAAATGGTGCTTTTGGCAGAACGCGCACGTGGATTTCTACCAAACGACGTGCTAAGCATGCCGATGCTGCTCTTTTTAGCACCCGCGCACGCATTTGTGCGAAAACGCGTTTTAAGCATGCACATGCATCTTTTGGTAGACGCGGATGAAGTTTTCTGCAAAACCACAAGATGTGCATGCAAATGGTGCTTTTGGCAGAACGCGCACGTGGATTTCTACCAAACGACGTGCTAAGCATGCCGATGCTGCTCTTATTAGCACCCGCGCACGCATTTGTGCGAAAACGCGTTTTAAGCATGCACATGCATCTTTTGGTAGACGCGGATGAAGTTTTCTGCAAAACCACAAGATGTGCATGCAAATGGTGCTTTTTGCAGAACGCGCACGTGGATTTCTACCAAACGACGTGCTAAGCATGCCGATGCTGCTCTTTTTAGCACCCGCGCACGCATTTGTGCGAAAACGCGTTTTAAGCATGCACATGCATCTTTTGGTAGACGCGGATGAAGTTTTCTGCAAAACCACAAGATGTGCATGCAAATGGTGCTTTTTGCAGAACGCGCACGTGGATTTCTACCAAACGACGTGCTAAGCATGCCGATGCTGCTCTTTTTAGCACCCGCGCACGCATTTGTGCGAAAACGCGTTTTAAGCATGCAAATGCATCTTTTGGTAGACGCGGATGAAGTTTTCTGCAAAACCACAAGATGTGCATGCAAATGGTGCTTTTTGCAGAACGCGCACGTGGATTTCTACCAAACGACGTGCTAAGCATGCCGATGCTGCTCTTTTTAGCACCCGCGCACGCATTTCTGCGAAAACGCGTTTTAAGCATGCACATGCATCTTTTGGTAGACGCGGATGAAGTTTTCTGCAAAACCACAATATGTGCATGCAAATGGTGCTTTTTGCAGAACGCGCACGTGGATTTCTACCAAACGACGTGCTAAGCATGCCGATGCTGCTCTTTTTAGCACCCGCGCACGCATTTGTGCGAAAACACGTTTTAAGCATGCACATGCATCTTTTGGTAGACGCGGATGAAGTTTTCTGCAAAACCACAAGATGTGCATGCAAATGGTGCTTTTTGCAGAACGCGCACGTGGATTTCTATCAAACGATGTGCTAAGCTTGCCGATGCTGCTCTTTTTAGCATCCGCGCACGGATTGGTGCGAAAACGCGTTTTAAGCATGCACATGCATCTTTTGGTAGATGCGGATGAAGTTTTCTGCAAAACCACAAGATGTGCATGCAAATGGTGCTTTTGGCAGAACGCGCACGTCGATTTCTACCAAACGACGTGCTAAGCATGCCGATGCTGCTCTTTTTAGCACCCGCGCACGCATTTGTGCGAAAACGCGTTTTAAGCATGCACATGCATCTTTTGGTAGACGCGGATGAAGTTTTCTGCAAAACCACAAGATGTGCATGCAAATGGTGCTTTTTGCAGAACGCGCACGTGGATTTCTACCAAACGACGTGCTAAGCATGCCAATGCTGCTGTTTTTAGCACCCGCGCACGCATTTGTGCGAAAACGCGTTTTAAGCATGCACATGCATCTTTTGGTAGACGCGGATGAAGTTTTCTGCAAAACCACAAGATGTGCATGCAAATGGTGCTTTTGGCAGAACGCGCACGTGGATTTCTACCAAACGACGTGCTAAGCATGCCGATGCTGCTCTTTTTAGCACCCGCGCACGCATTTGTGCGAAAACGCGTTTTAAGCATGCACATGCATCTTTTGGTAGACGCGGAAGAAGTTTTCTGCAAAACCACAAGATGTGCATGCAAATGGTGCTTTTTGCAGAACGCGCTCGTGGATTTCTACCAAACGACGTGCTAAGCATGCCGATGCTGCTCTCTTTAGCACCCGCGCACGCATTTGTGCGAAAACGCGTTTTAAGCATGCACATGCATCTTTTGGTAGACGCGGATGAAGTTTTCTGCAAAACCACAAGATGTGCATGCAAATGGTGCTTTTGGCAGAACGCGCACGTGGATTTCTACCAAACGACGTGCTAAGCATGCCGATGCTGCTCTTTTTAGCACCCGCGCACGCATTTGTGCGAAAACGCGTTTTAAGCATGCACATGCATCTTTTGGTAGACGCGGATGAAGTTTTCTGCAAAACCACAAGATGTGCATGCAAATGGTGCGTTTTTGCAGCACGCGCTCGTGGATTTCTACCAAACAACGTGCTAAGCATGCCGATGCTGCTCTTTTTAGCACCCGCGCACGCATTTGTCCGAAAACGCGTTTTAAGCATGCACATGCATCTTTTGGTAGACGCGGATGAAGTTTTCTGCAAAACCACAAGATGTGCATGCAAATGGTGCTTTTTTCAGAACGCGCACGTGGATTTCTGCCAAACGACGTGCTAAGCATGCCGATGCTGCTCTTTTTAGCACCCGCGCACGGATTTGTGCGAAAACGCGTTTTAAGCATGCACATGCATCTTTTGGTAGACGCGGATGAAGTTTTCTGCAAAACCACAAGATGTGCATGCAAATGGTGCTTTTGGCAGAACGCGCACGTGGATTTCTACCAAACGACGTGCTAAGCATGCCGATGCTGCTCTTTTTAGCACCCGCGCACGCATTTGTGCGAAAACGCGTTTTAAGCACGCACATGCATCTTTTGGTAGACGCGGATGAAGTTTTCTGCAAAACCACAAGATGTGCATGCAAATGGTGCTTTTTGCAGAACGCGCACGTTGATTTCTACCAAACGACGTGCTAAGCATGCCGATGCTGCTCTTTTTAGCACCCGCGCACGGATTTGTGCGAAAACGCGTTTTAAGCATGCACATGCATCTTTTGGTAGACGCGGATGAAGTTTTCTGCAAAACCACAAGATGTGCATGCAAATGGTGCTTTTGGCAGAACGCGCACGTGGATTTCTACCAAACGACGTGCTAAGCATGCCGATGCTGCTCTTTTTAGCACCCGCGCACGCATTTGTGCGAAAACGCGTTTTAGGCATGCACATGCATCTTTTGGTAGACGCGGATGAAGTTTTCTGCAAAACCACAAGATGTGCATGCAAATGGTGCTTTTGGCAGAACGCGCACGTGGATTTCTACCAAACGACGTGCTAAGCATGCCGATGCTGCTCTTATTAGCACCCGCGCACGCATTTGTGCGAAAACGCGTTTTAAGCATGCACATGCATCTTTTGGTAGACGCGGATGAAGTTTTCTGCAAAACCACAAGATGTGCATGCAAATGGTGCTTTTTGCAGAACGCGCACGTGGATTTCTACCAAACGACGTGCTAAGCATGCCGATGCTGCTCTTTTTAGCACCCGCGCACGGATTTGTGCGAAAACGCGTTTTAAGCATGCACATGCATCTTTTGGTAGACGCGGATGAACTTTTCTGCAAAACCACAAGATGTGCATGCAAATGGTGCTTTTTGCAGAACGCGCACGTGGATTTCTACCAAACGACGTGCTAAGCATGCCGATGCTGCTCTTTTTAGCACCCGCGCACGCATTTGTGCGAAAACGCGTTTTAAGCATGCACATGCATCTTTTGGTAGACGCGGATGAA
Source organism: Dermacentor andersoni (assembly GCF_023375885.2). Classification (NCBI taxonomy): domain Eukaryota; kingdom Metazoa; phylum Arthropoda; class Arachnida; order Ixodida; family Ixodidae; genus Dermacentor; species Dermacentor andersoni. The sequence continues at coordinate 20,538 of NW_027315256.1, read as the reverse complement.
GTTTTCTGCAAAACCACAAGATGTGCATGCAAATGGTGCTTTTTGCAGAACGCGCACGTGGATTTCTACCAAACGACGTGCTAAGCATGCCGATGCTGCTCTTTTTAGCACCCGCGCACGCATTTGTGCGAAAACGCGTTTTAAGCATGCAAATGCATCTTTTGGTAGACGCGGATGAAGTTTTCTGCAAAACCACAAGATGTGCATGCAAATGGTGCTTTTTGCAGAACGCGCACGTGGATTTCTACCAAACGACGTGCTAAGCATGCCGATGCTGCTCTTTTTAGCACCCGCGCACGGATTTGTGCGAAAACGCGTTTTAAGCATGCACATGAATCTTTTGGTAGACGCGGAAGAAGTTTTCTGCAAAACCACAAGATGTGCATGCAAATGGTGCTTTTTGCAGAACGCGCTCGTGGATTTCTACCAAACGACGTGCTAAGCATGCCGATGCTGCTCTCTTTAGCACCCGCGCACGCATTTGTGCGAAAACGCGTTTTAAGCATGCACATGCATCTTTTGGTAGACGCGGATGAAGTTTTCTGCAAAACCACAAGATGTGCATGCAAATGGTGCTTTTTGCAGAACGCGTACGTGGATTTCTACCAAACGATGTGCTAAGCTTGCCGATGCTGCTCTTTTTAGCACCCGCGCACGGATTTGTGCGAAAACGCGTTTTAAGCATGCACATGCATCTTTTGGTAGACGCGGATGAAGTTTTCTGCAAAACCACAAGATGTGCATGCAAATGGTGCTTTTGGCAGAACGCGCACGTGGATTTCTACCAAACGACGTGCTAAGCATGCCGATGCTGCTCTTTTTAGCACCCGCGCACGCATTTGAGCGAAAACGCGTTTTAAGCATGCACATGCATCTTTTGGTAGACGCGGAAGAAGTTTTCTGCAAAACCACGAGATGTGCATGCAAATGGTGCTTTTTGCAGAACGCGCTCGTGGATTTCTACCAAACGACGTGCTAAGCATGCCGATGCTGCTCACTTTAGCACCCGCGCACGCATTTGTGCGAAAACGCGTTTTAAGCATGCACATGCATCTTTTGGTAGACGCGGATGAAGTTTTCTGCAAAACCACAAGATGTGCATGCAAATGGTGCTTTTTGCAGAACGCGCACGTGGATTTCTCCCAAACGACGTGCTAAGCATGCCGATGCTGCTCTTTTTAGCACCCGCGCACAGATTTGTGCGAAAACGCGTTTTAAGCATGCACATGCATCTTTTGGTAGACGCGGATGAAGTTTTCTGCAAAACCACAAGATGTGCATGCAAATGGTGCTTTTGGCAGAACGCGCACGTGGATTTCTACCAAACGACGTGCTAAGCATGCCGATGCTGCTCTTTTTAGCACCCGCGCACGCATTTGTGCGAAAACGCGTTTTAAGCATGCACATGCATCTTTTGGTAGACGCGGATGAAGTTTTCTGCAAAACCACAAGATGTGCATGCAAATGGTGCGTTTTGCAGCACGCGCTCGTGGATTTCTACCAAACGACGTGCTAAGCATGCCGATGCTGCTCTTTTTAGCACCCGCGCACGCATTTGTCCGAAAACGCGTTTTAAGCATGCACATGCATCTTTTGGTAGACGCGGATGAAGTTTTCTGCAAAACCACAAGATGTGCATGCAAATGGTGCTTTTGGCAGAACGCGCACGTGGATTTCTACCAAACGACATGCTAAGCATGCCGATGCTGCTCTTTTTAGCACCCGCGCACGCATTTGTGCGAAAACGCGTTTTAAGCATGCACATGCATCTTTTGGTAGACGCGGATGAAGTTTTCTGCAAAACCACAAGATGTGCATGCAAATGGTGCTTTTTGCAGCACGCGCTCGTGGATTTCTACCAAACGACGTGCTAAGCATGCCGATGCTGCTCTTTTTAGCACCCGCGCACGCATTTGTCCGAAAACGCGTTTTAAGCATGCACATGCATCTTTTGGTAGACGCGGATGAAGTTTTCTGCAAAACCACAAGATGTGCATGCAAATGGTGCTTTTTTCAGAACGCGCACGTGGATTTCTACCAAACGACGTGCTAAGCATGCCGATGCTGCTCTTTTTAGCACCCGCGCACGGATTTGTGCGAAAACGCGTTTTAAGCATGCACATGCATCTTTTGGTAGACGCGGATGAAGTTTTCTGCAAAACCACAAGATGTGCATGCAAATGGTGCTTTTGGCAGAACGCGCACGTGGATTTCTACCAAACGACGTGCTAAGCATGCCGATGCTGCTCTTTTTAGCACCCGCGCACGCATTTGTGCGAAAACGCGCTTTAAGCATGCACATGCATCTTTTGGTAGACGCGGATGAAGTTTTCTGCAAAACCACAAGATGTGCATGCAAATGGTGCTTTTTGCAGAACGCGCACGTGGATTTCTACCAAACGACGTGCTAAGCATGCCGATGCTGCTCTTTTTAGCACCCGCGCACGGATTTGTGCGAAAACGCGTTTTAAGCATGCACATGCATCTTTTGGTAGACGCGGATGAAGTTTTCTGCAAAACCACAAGATGTGCATGCAAATGGTGCTTTTGGCAGAACGCGCACGTGGATTTCTACCAAACGACGTGCTAAGCATGCCGATGCTGCTCTTTTTAGCACCCGCGCACGCATTTGTGCGAAAACGCGTTTTAGGCATGCACATGCATCTTTTGGTAGACGCGGATGAAGTTTTCTGCAAAACCACAAGATGTGCATGCAAATGGTGCTTTTTGCAGAACGCGCACGTGGATTTCTACCAAACGATGTGCTAAGCTTGCCGATGCTGCTCTTTTTAGCACCCGCGCACGCATTTGTGCGAAAACGCGTTTTAAGCATGCACATGCATCTTTTGGTAGACGCGGATGAAGTTTTCTGCAAAACCACAAGATGTGCATGCAAATGGTGCTTTTTGAAGAACGCGCACGTGGATTTCTACCAAACGACGTGCTAAGCATGCCGATGCTGCTCTTTTTAGCACCCGCGCACGGATTTGTGCGAAAACGCGTTTTAAGCATGCACATGAATCTTTTGGTAGACGCGGAAGAAGTTTTCTGCAAAACCACAAGATGTGCATACAAATGGTGCTTTTTGCAGAACGCGCTCGTGGATTTCTACCAAACGACGTGCTAAGCATGCCGATGCTGCTCTCTTTAGCACCCGCGCACGCATTTGTGCGAAAACGCGTTTTAAGCATGCACATGCATCTTTTGGTAGACGCGGATGAAGTTTTCTGCAAAACCACAAGATGTGCATGCAAATGGTGCTTTTTGCAGAACTCGTACGTGGATTTCTACCAAACGATGTGCTAAGCTTGCCGATGCTGCTCTTTTTAGCACCCGCGCACGGATTTGTGCGAAAACGCGTTTTAAGCATGCACATGCATCTTTTGGTAGACGCGGATGAAGTTTTCTGCAAAACCACAAGATGTGCATGCAAATGGTGCTTTTGGCAGAACGCGCACGTGGATTTCTACCAAACGACGTGCTAAGCATGCCGATGCTGCTCTTTTTAGCACCCGCGCACGCATTTGTGCGAAAACGCGTTTTAAGCATGCACATGCATCTTTTGGTAGACGCGGAAGAAGTTTTCTGCAAAACCACAAGATGTGCATGCAAATGGTGCTTTTTGCAGAACGCGCTCGTGGATTTCTACCAAACGACGTGCTAAGCATGCCGATGCCGCTCACTTTAGCACCCGCGCACGCATTTGTGCGAAAACGCGTTTTAAGCATGCACATGCATCTTTTGGTAGACGCGGATGAAGTTTTCTGCAAAACCACAAGATGTGCATGCAAATGGTGCTTTTTGCAGAACGCGCACGTGGATTTCTCCCAAACGACGTGCTAAGCATGCCGATGCTGCTCTTTTTAGCACCCGCGCACAGATTTGTGCGAAAACGCGTTTTAAGCATGCACATGCATCTTTTGGTAGACGCGGATGAAGTTTTCTGCAAAACCACAAGATGTGCATGCAAATGGTGCTTTTGGCAGAACGCGCACGTGGATTTCTACCAAACGACGTGCTAAGCATGCCGATGCTGCTCTTTTTAGCACCCGCGCACGCATTTGTGCGAAAACGCGTTTTAAGCATGCACATGCATCTTTTGGTAGACGCGGATGAAGTTTTCTGCAAAACCACAAGATGTGCATGCAAATGGTGCTTTTTGCAGAACGCGCACGTGGATTTCTACCAAACGACGTGCTAAGCATGCCGATGCTGCTCTTTTTAGCACCCGCGCACGCATTTGTGCGAAAACGCGTTTTAAGCATGCAAATGCATCTTTTGGTAGACGCGGATGAAGTTTTCTGCAAAACCACAAGATGTGCATGCAAATGGTGCTTTTTGCAGAACGCGCACGTGGATTTCTACCAAACGACGTGCTAAGCATGCCGATGCTGCTCTTTTTAGCACCCGCGCACGGATTTGTGCGAAAACGCGTTTTAAGCATGCACATGAATCTTTTGGTAGACGCGGAAGAAGTTTTCTGCAAAACCACAAGATGTGCATGCAAATGGTGCTTTTTGCAGAACGCGCTCGTGGATTTCTACCAAACGACGTGCTAAGCATACCGATGCTGCTCTCTTTAGCACCCGCGCACGCATTTGAGCGAAAACGCGTTTTAAGCATGCACATGCATCTTTTGGTAGACGCGGAAGAAGTTTTCTGCAAAACCACGAGATGTGCATGCAAATGGTGCTTTTTGCAGAACGCGCTCGTGGATTTCTACCAAACGACGTGCTAAGCATGCCGATGCTGCTCACTTTAGCACCCGCGCACGCATTTGTGCGAAAACGCGTTTTAAGCATGCACATGCATCTTTTGGTAGACGCGGATGAAGTTTTCTGCAAAACCACAAGATGTGCATGCAAATGGTGCTTTTTGCAGAACGCGCACGTGGATTTCTCCCAAACGACGTGCTAAGCATGCCGATGCTGCTCTTTTTAGCACCCGCGCACAGATTTGTGCGAAAACGCGTTTTAAGCATGCACATGCATCTTTTGGTAGACGCGGATGAAGTTTTCTGCAAAACCACAAGATGTGCATGCAAATGGTGCTTTTGGCAGAACGCGCACGTGGATTTCTACCAAACGACGTGCTAAGCATGCCGATGCTGCTCTTTTTAGCACCCGCGCACGCATTTGTGCGAAAACGCGTTTTAAGCATGCACATGCATCTTTTGGTAGACGCGGATGAAGTTTTCTGCAAAACCACAAGATGTGCATGCAAATGGTGCGTTTTGCAGCACGCGCTCGTGGATTTCTACCAAACGACGTGCTAAGCATGCCGATGCTGCTCTTTTTAGCACCCGCGCACGCATTTGTCCGAAAACGCGTTTTAAGCATGCACATGCATCTTTTGGTAGACGCGGATGAAGTTTTCTGCAAAACCACAAGATGTGCATGCAAATGGTGCTTTTGGCAGAACGCGCACGTGGATTTCTACCAAACGACATGCTAAGCATGCCGATGCTGCTCTTTTTAGCACCCGCGCACGCATTTGTGCGAAAACGCGTTTTAAGCATGCACATGCATCTTTTGGTAGACGCGGATGAAGTTTTCTGCAAAACCACAAGATGTGCATGCAAATGGTGCTTTTTGCAGCACGCGCTCGTGGATTTCTACCAAACGACGTGCTAAGCATGCCGATGCTGCTCTTTTTAGCACCCGCGCACGCATTTGTCCGAAAACGCGTTTTAAGCATGCACATGCATCTTTTGGTAGACGCGGATGAAGTTTTCTGCAAAACCACAAGATGTGCATGCAAATGGTGCTTTTTTCAGAACGCGCACGTGGATTTCTACCAAACGACGTGCTAAGCATGCCGATGCTGCTCTTTTTAGCACCCGCGCACGGATTTGTGCGAAAACGCGTTTTAAGCATGCACATGCATCTTTTGGTAGACGCGGATGAAGTTTTCTGCAAAACCACAAGATGTGCATGCAAATGGTGCTTTTGGCAGAACGCGCACGTGGATTTCTACCAAACGACGTGCTAAGCATGCCGATGCTGCTCTTTTTAGCACCCGCGCACGCATTTGTGCGAAAACGCGTTTTAAGCATGCACATGCATCTTTTGGTAGACGCGGATGAAGTTTTCTGCAAAACCACAAGATGTGCATGCAAATGGTGCTTTTTGCAGAACGCGCACGTGGATTTCTACCAAACGACGTGCTAAGCATGCCGATGCTGCTCTTTTTAGCACCCGCGCACGGATTTGTGCGAAAACGCGTTTTAAGCATGCACATGCATCTTTTGGTAGACGCGGATGAAGTTTTCTGCAAAACCACAAGATGTGCATGCAAATGGTGCTTTTGGCAGAACGCGCACGTGGATTTCTACCAAACGACGTGCTAAGCATGCCGATGCTGCTCTTTTTAGCACCCGCGCACGCATTTGTGCGAAAACGCGTTTTAGGCATGCACATGCATCTTTTGGTAGACGCGGATGAAGTTTTCTGCAAAACCACAAGATGTGCATGCAAATGGTGCTTTTTGCAGAACGCGCACGTGGATTTCTACCAAACGATGTGCTAAGCTTGCCGATGCTGCTCTTTTTAGCACCCGCGCACGCATTTGTGCGAAAACGCGTTTTAAGCATGCACATGCATCTTTTGGTAGACGCGGATGAAGTTTTCTGCAAAACCACAAGATGTGCATGCAAATGGTGCTTTTTGAAGAACGCGCACGTGGATTTCTACCAAACGACGTGCTAAGCATGCCGATGCTGCTCTTTTTAGCACCCGCGCACGGATTTGTGCGAAAACGCGTTTTAAGCATGCACATGAATCTTTTGGTAGACGCGGAAGAAGTTTTCTGCAAAACCACAAGATGTGCATACAAATGGTGCTTTTTGCAGAACGCGCTCGTGGATTTCTACCAAACGACGTGCTAAGCATGCCGATGCTGCTCTCTTTAGCACCCGCGCACGCATTTGTGCGAAAACGCGTTTTAAGCATGCACATGCATCTTTTGGTAGACGCGGATGAAGTTTTCTGCAAAACCACAAGATGTGCATGCAAATGGTGCTTTTTGCAGAACGCGTACGTGGATTTCTACCAAACGATGTGCTAAGCTTGCCGATGCTGCTCTTTTTAGCACCCGCGCACGGATTTGTGCGAAAACGCGTTTTAAGCATGCACATGCATCTTTTGGTAGACGCGGATGAAGTTTTCTGCAAAACCACAAGATGTGCATGCAAATGGTGCTTTTGGCAGAACGCGCACGTGGATTTCTACCAAACGACGTGCTAAGCATGCCGATGCTGCTCTTTTTAGCACCCGCGCACGCATTTGTGCGAAAACGCGTTTTAAGCATGCACATGCATCTTTTGGTAGACGCGGAAGAAGTTTTCTGCAAAACCACAAGATGTGCATGCAAATGGTGCTTTTTGCAGAACGCGCTCGTGGATTTCTACCAAACGACGTGCTAAGCATGCCGATGCTGCTCACTTTAGCACCCGCGCACGCATTTGTGCGAAAACGCGTTTTAAGCATGCACATGCATCTTTTGGTAGACGCGGATGAAGTTTTCTGCAAAACCACAAGATGTGCATGCAAATGGTGCTTTTTGCAGAACGCGCACGTGGATTTCTCCCAAACGACGTGCTAAGCATGCCGATGCTGCTCTTTTTAGCACCCGCGCACAGATTTGTGCGAAAACGCGTTTTAAGCATGCACATGCATCTTTTGGTAGACGCGGATGAAGTTTTCTGCAAAACCACAAGATGTGCATGCAAATGGTGCTTTTGGCAGAACGCGCACGTGGATTTCTACCAAACGACGTGCTAAGCATGCCGATGCTGCTCTTTTTAGCACCCGCGCACGCATTTGTGCGAAAACGCGTTTTAAGCATGCACATGCATCTTTTGGTAGACGCGGATGAAGTTTTCTGCAAAACCACAAGATGTGCATGCAAATGGTGCTTTTTGCAGAACGCGCACGTGGATTTCTACCAAACGACGTGCTAAGCATGCCGATGCTGCTCTTTTTAGCACCCGCGCACGCATTTGTGCGAAAACGCGTTTTAAGCATGCAAATGCATCTTTTGGTAGACGCGGATGAAGTTTTCTGCAAAACCACAAGATGTGCATGCAAATGGTGCTTTTTGCAGAACGCGCACGTGGATTTCTACCAAACGACGTGCTAAGCATGCCGATGCTGCTCTTTTTAGCACCCGCGCACGGATTTGTGCGAAAACGCGTTTTAAGCATGCACATGAATCTTTTGGTAGACGCGGAAGAAGTTTTCTGCAAAACCACAAGATGTGCATGCAAATGGTGCTTTTTGCAGAACGCGCTCGTGGATTTCTACCAAACGACGTGCTAAGCATGCCGATGCTGCTCTCTTTAGCACCCGCGCACGCATTTGTGCGAAAACGCGTTTTAAGCATGCACATGCATCTTTTGGTAGACGCGGATGAAGTTTTCTGCAAAACCACAAGATGTGCATGCAAATGGTGCTTTTTGCAGAACGCGTACGTGGATTTCTACCAAACGATGTGCTAAGCTTGCCGATGCTGCTCTTTTTAGCACCCGCGCACGGATTTGTGCGAAAACGCGTTTTAAGCATGCACATGCATCTTTTGGTAGACGCGGATGAAGTTTTCTGCAAAACCACAAGATGTGCATGCAAATCGTGCTTTTGGCAGAACGCGCACGTGGATTTCTACCAAACGACGTGCTAAGCATGCCGATGCTGCTCTTTTTAGCACCCGCGCACGCATTTGAGCGAAAACGCGTTTTAAGCATGCACATGCATCTTTTGGTAGACGTGGAAGAAGTTTTCTGCAAAACCACAAGATGTGCATGCAAATGGTGCTTTTTGCAGAACGCGCTCGTGGATTTCTACCAAACGACGTGCTAAGCATGCCGATGCTGCTCACTTTAGCACCCGCGCACGCATTTGTGCGAAAACGCGTTTTAAGCATGCACATGCATCTTTTGGTAGACGCGGATGAAGTTTTCTGCAAAACCACAAGATGTGCATGCAAATGGTGCTTTTTGCAGAACGCGCACGTGGATTTCTCCCAAACGACGTGCTAAGCATGCCGATGCTGCTCTTTTTAGCACCCGCGCACAGATTTGTGCGAAAACGCGTTTTAAGCATGCACATGCATCTTTTGGTAGACGCGGATGAAGTTTTCTGCAAAACCACAAGATGTGCATGCAAATGGTGCTTTTGGCAGAACGCGCACGTGGATTTCTACCAAACGACGTGCTAAGCATGCCGATGCTGCTCTTTTTAGCACCCGCGCACGCATTTGTGCGAAAACGCGTTTTAAGCATGCACATGCATCTTTTGGTAGACGCGGATGAAGTTTTCTGCAAAACCACAAGATGTGCATGCAAATGGTGCGTTTTGCAGCACGCGCTCGTGGATTTCTACCAAACGACGTGCTAAGCATGCCGATGCTGCTCTTTTTAGCACCCGCGCACGCATTTGTCCGAAAACGCGTTTTAAGCATGCACATGCATCTTTTGGTAGACGCGGATGAAGTTTTCTGCAAAACCACAAGATGTGCATGCAAATGGTGCTTTTGGCAGAACGCGCACGTGGATTTCTACCAAACGACATGCTAAGCATGCCGATGCTGCTCTTTTTAGCACCCGCGCACGCATTTGTGCGAAAACGCGTTTTAAGCATGCACATGCATCTTTTGGTAGACGCGGATGAAGTTTTCTGCAAAACCACAAGATGTGCATGCAAATGGTGCTTTTTGCAGCACGCGCTCGTGGATTTCTACCAAACGACGTGCTAAGCATGCCGATGCTGCTCTTTTTAGCACCCGCGCACGCATTTGTCCGGAAACGCGTTTTAAGCATGCACATGCATCTTTTGGTAGACGCGGATGAAGTTTTCTGCAAAACCACAAGATGTGCATGCAAATGGTGCTTTTTTCAGAACGCGCACGTGGATTTCTACCAAACGACGTGCTAAGCATGCCGATGCTGCTCTTTTTAGCACCCGCGCACGGATTTGTGCGAAAACGCGTTTTAAGCATGCACATGCATCTTTTGGTAGACGCGGATGAAGTTTTCTGCAAAACCACAAGATGTGCATGCAAATGGTGCTTTTGGCAGAACGCGCACGTGGATTTCTACCAAACGACGTGCTAAGCATGCCGATGCTGCTCTTTTTAGCACCCGCGCACGCATTTGTGCGAAAACGCGTTTTAAGCATGCACATGCATCTTTTGGTAGACGCGGATGAAGTTTTCTGCAAAACCACAAGATGTGCATGCAAATGGTGCTTTTTGCAGAACGCGCACGTGGATTTCTACCAAACGACGTGCTAAGCATGCCGATGCTGCTCTTTTTAGCACCCGCGCACGGATTTGTGCGAAAACGCGTTTTAAGCATGCACATGCATCTTTTGGTAGACGCGGATGAAGTTTTCTGCAAAACCACAAGATGTGCATGCAAATGGTGCTTTTGGCAGAACGCGCACGTGGATTTCTACCAAACGACGTGCTAAGCATGCCGATGCTGCTCTTTTTAGCACCCGCGCACGCATTTGTGCGAAAACGCGTTTTAGGCATGCACATGCATCTTTTGGTAGACGCGGATGAAGTTTTCTGCAAAACCACAAGATGTGCATGCAAATGGTGCTTTTTGCAGAACGCGCACGTGGATTTCTACCAAACGATGTGCTAAGCTTGCCGATGCTGCTCTTTTTAGCACCCGCGCACGCATTTGTGCGAAAACGCGTTTTAAGCATGCACATGCATCTTTTGGTAGACGCGGATGAAGTTTTCTGCAAAACCACAAGATGTGCATGCAAATGGTGCTTTTTGAAGAACGCGCACGTGGATTTCTACCAAACGACGTGCTAAGCATGCCGATGCTGCTCTTTTTAGCACCCGCGCACGGATTTGTGCGAAAACGCGTTTTAAGCATGCACATGAATCTTTTGGTAGACGCGGAAGAAGTTTTCTGCAAAACCACAAGATGTGCATACAAATGGTGCTTTTTGCAGAACGCGCTCGTGGATTTCTACCAAACGACGTGCTAAGCATGCCGATGCTGCTCTCTTTAGCACCCGCGCACGCATTTGTGCGAAAACGCGTTTTAAGCATGCACATGCATCTTTTGGTAGACGCGGATGAAGTTTTCTGCAAAACCACAAGATGTGCATGCAAATGGTGCTTTTTGCAGAACGCGTACGTGGATTTCTACCAAACGATGTGCTAAGCTTGCCGATGCTGCTCTTTTTAGCACCCGCGCACGGATTTGTGCGAAAACGCGTTTTAAGCATGCACATGCATCTTTTGGTAGACGCGGATGAAGTTTTCTGCAAAACCACAAGATGTGCATGCAAATGGTGCTTTTGGCAGAACGCGCACGTGGATTTCTACCAAACGACGTGCTAAGCATGCCGATGCTGCTCTTTTTAGCACCCGCGCACGCATTTGTGCGAAAACGCGTTTTAAGCATGCACATGCATCTTTTGGTAGACGCGGAAGAAGTTTTCTGCAAAACCACAAGATGTGCATGCAAATGGTGCTTTTTGCAGAACGCGCTCGTGGATTTCTACCAAACGACGTGCTAAGCATGCCGATGCTGCTCACTTTAGCACCCGCGCACGCATTTGTGCGAAAACGCGTTTTAAGCATGCACATGCATCTTTTGGTAGACGCGGATGAAGTTTTCTGCAAAACCACAAGATGTGCATGCAAATGGTGCTTTTTGCAGAACGCGCACGTGGATTTCTCCCAAACGACGTGCTAAGCATGCCGATGCTGCTCTTTTTAGCACCCGCGCACAGATTTGTGCGAAAACGCGTTTTAAGCATGCACATGCATCTTTTGGTAGACGCGGATGAAGTTTTCTGCAAAACCACAAGATGTGCATGCAAATGGTGCGTTTTGCAGCACGCGCTCGTGGATTTCTACCAAACGACGTGCTAAGCATGCCGATGCTGCTCTTTTTAGCACCCGCGCACGCATTTGTCCGAAAACGCGTTTTAAGCATGCACATGCATCTTTTGGTAGACGCGGATGAAGTTTTCTGCAAAACCACAAGATGTGCATGCAAATGGTGCTTTTTTCAGAACGCGCACGTGGATTTCTACCAAACGACGTGCTAAGCATGCCGATGCTGCTCTTTTTAGCATTCGCGCACGGATTTGTGCGAAAACGCGTTTTAAGCATGCACATGCATCTTTTGGTAGACGCGGTTGAAGTTTTCTGCAAAACCACAAGATGTGCATGCAAATGGTGCTTTTGGCAGAACGCGCACGTGGATTTCTACCAAACGACGTGCTAAGCATGCCGATGCTGCTCTTTTTAGCACCCGCGCACGCATTTGTGCGAAAACGCGTTTTAAGCACGCACATGCATCTTTTGGTAGACGCGGATGAAGTTTTCTGCAAAACCACAAGATGTGCATGCAAATGGTGCTTTTTGCAGAACGCGCACGTGGATTTCTACCAAACGACGTGCTAAGCATGCCGATGCTGCTCTTTTTAGCACCCGCGCACGGATTTGTGCGAAAACGCGTTTTAAGCATGCACATGCATCTTTTGGTAGACGCGGATGAAGTTTTCTGCAAAACCACAAGATGTGCATGCAAATGGTGCTTTTGGCAGAACGCGCACGTGGATTTCTACCAAACGACGTGCTAAGCATGCCGATGCTGCTCTTTTTAGCACCCGCGCACGCATTTGTGCGAAAACGCGTTTTAGGCATGCACATGCATCTTTTGGTAGACGCGGATGAAGTTTTCTGCAAAACCACAAGATGTGCATGCAAATGGTGCTTTTTGCAGAACGCGCACGTGGATTTCTACCAAACGACGTGCTAAGCATGCCGATGCTGCTCTTTTTAGCACCCGCGCACGCATTTGTGCGAAAACGCGTTTTAAGCATGCACATGCATCTTTTGGTAGACGCGGATGAAGTTTTCTGCAAAACCACAAGATGTGCATGCAAATGGTGCTTTTGGGAGAACGCGCACGTGGATTTCTACCAAACGACGTGCTAAGCATGCCGATGCTGCTCTTTTTAGCACCCGCGCACGCATTTGTGCGAAAACGCGTTTTAAGCATGCACATGCATCTTTTGGTAGACGCGGAAGAAGTTTTCTGCAAAACCACAAGATGTGCATGCAAATGGTGCTTTTTGCAGAACGCGCTCGTGGATTTCTACCAAACGACGTGCTAAGCATGCCGATGCTGCTCACTTTAGCACCCGCGCACGCATTTGTGCGAAAACGCGTTTTAAGCATGCACATGCATCTTTTGGTAGACGCGGATGAAGTTTTCTGCAAAACCACAAGATGTGCATGCAAATGGTGCTTTTTGCAGAACGCGCACGTGGATTTCTCCCAAACGACGTGCTAAGCATGCCGATGCTGCTCTTTTTAGCACCCGCGCACAGATTTGTGCGAAAACGCGTTTTAAGCATGCACATGCATCTTTTGGTAGACGCGGATGAAGTTTTCTGCAAAACCACAAGATGTGCATGCAAATGGTGCTTTTGGCAGAACGCGCACGTGGATTTCTACCAAACGACGTGCTAAGCATGCCGATGCTGCTCTTTTTAGCACCCGCGCACGCATTTGTGCGAAAACGCGTTTTAAGCATGCACATGCATCTTTTGGTAGACGCGGATGAAGTTTTCTGCAAAACCACAAGATGTGCATGCAAATGGTGCGTTTTGCAGCACGCGCTCGTGGATTTCTACCAAACGACGTGCTAAGCATGCCGATGCTGCTCTTTTTAGCACCCGCGCACGCATTTGTCCGAAAACGCGTTTTAAGCATGCACATGCATCTTTTGGTAGACGCGGATGAAGTTTTCTGCAAAACCACAAGATGTGCATGCAAATGGTGCTTTTTTCAGAACGCGCACGTGGATTTCTACCAAACGACGTGCTAAGCATGCCGATGCTGCTCTTTTTAGCACCCGCGCACGGATTTGTGCGAAAACGCGTTTTAAGCATGCACATGCATCTTTTGGTAGACGCGGATGAAGTTTTCTGCAAAACCACAAGATGTGCATGCAAATGGTGCTTTTGGCAGAACGCGCACGTGGATTTCTACCAAACGACGTGCTAAGCATGCCGATGCTGCTCTTTTTAGCACCCGCGCACGCATTTGTGCGAAAACGCGTTTTAAGCACGCACATGCATCTTTTGGTAGACGCGGATGAAGTTTTCTGCAAAACCACAAGATGTGCATGCAAATGGTGCTTTTTGCAGAACGCGCACGTGGATTTCTACCAAACGACGTGCTAAGCATGCCGATGCTGCTCTTTTTAGCACCCGCGCACGGATTTGTGCGAAAACGCGTTTTAAGCATGCACATGCATCTTTTGGTAGACGCGGATGAAGTTTTCTGCAAAACCACAAGATGTGCATGCAAATGGTGCTTTTGGCAGAACGCGCACGTGGATTTCTACCAAACGACGTGCTAAGCATGCCGATGCTGCTCTTTTTAGCACCCGCGCACGCATTTGAGCGAAAACGCGTTTTAAGCATGCACATGCATCTTTTGGTAGACGTGGAAGAAGTTTTCTGCAAAACCACAAGATGTGCATGCAAATGGTGCTTTTTGCAGAACGCGCTCGTGGATTTCTACCAAACGACGTGCTAAGCATGCCGATGCTGCTCTCTTTAGCACCCGCGCACGCATTTGTGCGAAAACGCGTTTTAAGCATGCACATGCATCTTTTGGTAGACGCGGATGAAGTTTTCTGCAAAACCACAAGATGTGCATGCAAATGGTGCTTTTTGCAGAACGCGTACGTGGATTTCTACCAAACGATGTGCTAAGCTTGCCGATGCTGCTCTTTTTAGCACCCGCGCACGGATTTGTGCGAAAACGCGTTTTAAGCATGCACATGCATCTTTTGGTAGACGCGGATGAAGTTTTCTGCAAAACCACAAGATGTGCATGCAAATCGTGCTTTTGGCAGAACGCGCACGTGGATTTCTACCAAACGACGTGCTAAGCATGCCGATGCTGCTCTTTTTAGCACCCGCGCACGTCATTTGAGCGAAAACGCGTTTTAAAGCATGCACATGCATCTTTTGGTAGACGTGGAAGAAGTTTTCTGCAAAACCACAAGATGTGCATGCAAATGGTGCTTTTTGCAGAACGCGCTCGTGGATTTCTACCAAACGACGTGCTAAGCATGCCGATGCTGCTCACTTTAGCACCCGCGCACGCATTTGTGCGAAAACGCGTTTTAAGCATGCACATGCATCTTTTGGTAGACGCGGATGAAGTTTTCTGCAAAACCACAAGATGTGCATGCAAATGGTGCTTTTTGCAGAACGCGCACGTGGATTTCTCCCAAACGACGTGCTAAGCATGCCGATGCTGCTCTTTTTAGCACCCGCGCACAGATTTGTGCGAAAACGCGTTTTAAGCATGCACATGCATCTTTTGGTAGACGCGGATGAAGTTTTCTGCAAAACCACAAGATGTGCATGCAAATGGTGCTTTTGGCAGAACGCGCACGTGGATTTCTACCAAACGACGTGCTAAGCATGCCGATGCTGCTCTTTTTAGCACCCGCGCACGCATTTGTGCGAAAACGCGTTTTAAGCATGCACATGCATCTTTTGGTAGACGCGGATGAAGTTTTCTGCAAAACCACAAGATGTGCATGCAAATGGTGCGTTTTGCAGCACGCGCTCGTGGATTTCTACCAAACGACGTGCTAAGCATGCCGATGCTGCTCTTTTTAGCACCCGCGCACGCATTTGTCCGAAAACGCGTTTTAAGCATGCACATGCATCTTTTGGTAGACGCGGATGAAGTTTTCTGCAAAACCACAAGATGTGCATGCAAATGGTGCTTTTGGCAGAACGCGCACGTGGATTTCTACCAAACGACATGCTAAGCATGCCGATGCTGCTCTTTTTAGCACCCGCGCACGCATTTGTGCGAAAACGCGTTTTAAGCATGCACATGCATCTTTTGGTAGACGCGGATGAAGTTTTCTGCAAAACCACAAGATGTGCATGCAAATGGTGCTTTTTGCAGCACGCGCTCGTGGATTTCTACCAAACGACGTGCTAAGCATGCCGATGCTGCTCTTTTTAGCACCCCGCGCACGCATTTGTCCGGAAACGCGTTTTAAGCATGCACATGCATCTTTTGGTAGACGCGGATGAAGTTTTCTGCAAAACCACAAGATGTGCATGCAAATGGTGCTTTTTTCAGAACGCGCACGTGGATTTCTACCAAACGACGTGCTAAGCATGCCGATGCTGCTCTTTTTAGCACCCGCGCACGGATTTGTGCGAAAACGCGTTTTAAGCATGCACATGCATCTTTTGGTAGACGCGGATGAAGTTTTCTGCAAAACCACAAGATGTGCATGCAAATGGTGCTTTTGGCAGAACGCGCACGTGGATTTCTACCAAACGACGTGCTAAGCATGCCGATGCTGCTCTTTTTAGCACCCGCGCACGCATTTGTGCGAAAACGCGTTTTAAGCATGCACATGCATCTTTTGGTAGACGCGGATGAAGTTTTCTGCAAAACCACAAGATGTGCATGCAAATGGTGCTTTTTGCAGAACGCGCACGTGGATTTCTACCAAACGACGTGCTAAGCATGCCGATGCTGCTCTTTTTAGCACCCGCGCACGGATTTGTGCGAAAACGCGTTTTTAAGCATGCACATGCATCTTTTGGTAGACGCGGATGAAGTTTTCTGCAAAACCACAAGATGTGCATGCAAATGGTGCTTTTGGCAGAACGCGCACGTGGATTTCTACCAAACGACGTGCTAAGCATGCCGATGCTGCTCTTTTTAGCACCCGCGCACGCATTTGTGCGAAAACGCGTTTTAGGCATGCACATGCATCTTTTGGTAGACGCGGATGAAGTTTTCTGCAAAACCACAAGATGTGCATGCAAATGGTGCTTTTTGCAGAACGCGCACGTGGATTTCTACCAAACGATGTGCTAAGCTTGCCGATGCTGCTCTTTTTAGCACCCGCGCACGCATTTGTGCGAAAACGCGTTTTAAGCATGCACATGCATCTTTTGGTAGACGCGGATGAAGTTTTCTGCAAAACCACAAGATGTGCATGCAAATGGTGCTTTTTGAAGAACGCGCACGTGGATTTCTACCAAACGACGTGCTAAGCATGCCGATGCTGCTCTTTTTAGCACCCGCGCACGGATTTGTGCGAAAACGCGTTTTAAGCATGCACATGAATCTTTTGGTAGACGCGGAAGAAGTTTTCTGCAAAACCACAAGATGTGCATACAAATGGTGCTTTTTGCAGAACGCGCTCGTGGATTTCTACCAAACGACGTGCTAAGCATGCCGATGCTGCTCTCTTTAGCACCCGCGCACGCATTTGTGCGAAAACGCGTTTTAAGCATGCACATGCATCTTTTGGTAGACGCGGATGAAGTTTTCTGCAAAACCACAAGATGTGCATGCAAATGGTGCTTTTTGCAGAACGCGTACGTGGATTTCTACCAAACGATGTGCTAAGCTTGCCGATGCTGCTCTTTTTAGCACCCGCGCACGGATTTGTGCGAAAACGCGTTTTAAGCATGCACATGCATCTTTTGGTAGACGCGGATGAAGTTTTCTGCAAAACCACAAGATGTGCATGCAAATGGTGCTTTTGGCAGAACGCGCACGTGGATTTCTACCAAACGACGTGCTAAGCATGCCGATGCTGCTCTTTTTAGCACCCGCGCACGCATTTGTGCGAAAACGCGTTTTAAGCATGCACATGCATCTTTTGGTAGACGCGGAAGAAGTTTTCTGCAAAACCACAAGATGTGCATGCAAATGGTGCTTTTTGCAGAACGCGCTCGTGGATTTCTACCAAACGACGTGCTAAGCATGCCGATGCTGCTCACTTTAGCACCCGCGCACGCATTTGTGCGAAAACGCGTTTTAAGCATGCACATGCATCTTTTGGTAGACGCGGATGAAGTTTTCTGCAAAACCACAAGATGTGCATGCAAATGGTGCTTTTTGCAGAACGCGCACGTGGATTTCTCCCAAACGACGTGCTAAGCATGCCGATGCTGCTCTTTTTAGCACCCGCGCACAGATTTGTGCGAAAAACGCGTTTTAAGCATGCACATGCATCTTTTGGTAGACGCGGATGAAGTTTTCTGCAAAACCACAAGATGTGCATGCAAATGGTGCGTTTTGCAGCACGCGCTCGTGGATTTCTACCAAACGACGTGCTAAGCATGCCGATGCTGCTCTTTTTAGCACCCGCGCACGCATTTGTCCGAAAACGCGTTTTAAGCATGCACATGCATCTTTTGGTAGACGCGGATGAAGTTTTCTGCAAAACCACAAGATGTGCATGCAAATGGTGCTTTTTTCAGAACGCGCACGTGGATTTCTACCAAACGACGTGCTAAGCATGCCGATGCTGCTCTTTTTAGCATTCGCGCACGGATTTGTGCGAAAACGCGTTTTAAGCATGCACATGCATCTTTTGGTAGACGCGGTTGAAGTTTTCTGCAAAACCACAAGATGTGCATGCAAATGGTGCTTTTGGCAGAACGCGCACGTGGATTTCTACCAAACGACGTGCTAAGCATGCCGATGCTGCTCTTTTTAGCACCCGCGCACGCATTTGTGCGAAAACGCGTTTTAAGCACGCACATGCATCTTTTGGTAGACGCGGATGAAGTTTTCTGCAAAACCACAAGATGTGCATGCAAATGGTGCTTTTTGCAGAACGCGCACGTGGATTTCTACCAAACGACGTGCTAAGCATGCCGATGCTGCTCTTTTTAGCACCCGCGCACGGATTTGTGCGAAAACGCGTTTTAAGCATGCACATGCATCTTTTGGTAGACGCGGATGAAGTTTTCTGCAAAACCACAAGATGTGCATGCAAATGGTGCTTTTGGCAGAACGCGCACGTGGATTTCTACCAAACGACGTGCTAAGCATGCCGATGCTGCTCTTTTTAGCACCCGCGCACGCATTTGTGCGAAAACGCGTTTTAGGCATGCACATGCATCTTTTGGTAGACGCGGATGAAGTTTTCTGCAAAACCACAAGATGTGCATGCAAATGGTGCTTTTTGCAGAACGCGCACGTGGATTTCTACCAAACGACGTGCTAAGCATGCCGATGCTGCTCTTTTTAGCACCCGCGCACGCATTTGTGCGAAAACGCGTTTTAAGCATGCACATGCATCTTTTGGTAGACGCGGATGAAGTTTTCTGCAAAACCACAAGATGTGCATGCAAATGGTGCTTTTGGGAGAACGCGCACGTGGATTTCTACCAAACGACGTGCTAAGCATGCCGATGCTGCTCTTTTTAGCACCCGCGCACGCATTTGTGCGAAAACGCGTTTTAAGCATGCACATGCATCTTTTGGTAGACGCGGAAGAAGTTTTCTGCAAAACCACAAGATGTGCATGCAAATGGTGCTTTTTGCAGAACGCGCTCGTGGATTTCTACCAAACGACGTGCTAAGCATGCCGATGCTGCTCACTTTAGCACCCGCGCACGCATTTGTGCGAAAACGCGTTTTAAGCATGCACATGCATCTTTTGGTAGACGCGGATGAAGTTTTCTGCAAAACCACAAGATGTGCATGCAAATGGTGCTTTTTGCAGAACGCGCACGTGGATTTCTCCCAAACGACGTGCTAAGCATGCCGATGCTGCTCTTTTTAGCACCCGCGCACAGATTTGTGCGAAAACGCGTTTTAAGCATGCACATGCATCTTTTGGTAGACGCGGATGAAGTTTTCTGCAAAACCACAAGATGTGCATGCAAATGGTGCTTTTGGCAGAACGCGCACGTGGATTTCTACCAAACGACGTGCTAAGCATGCCGATGCTGCTCTTTTTAGCACCCCGCGCACGCATTTGTGCGAAAACGCGTTTTAAGCATGCACATGCATCTTTTGGTAGACGCGGATGAAGTTTTCTGCAAAACCACAAGATGTGCATGCAAATGGTGCGTTTTGCAGCACGCGCTCGTGGATTTCTACCAAACGACGTGCTAAGCATGCCGATGCTGCTCTTTTTAGCACCCGCGCACGCATTTGTCCGAAAACGCGTTTTAAGCATGCACATGCATCTTTTGGTAGACGCGGATGAAGTTTTCTGCAAAACCACAAGATGTGCATGCAAATGGTGCTTTTTTCAGAACGCGCACGTGGATTTCTACCAAACGACGTGCTAAGCATGCCGATGCTGCTCTTTTTAGCACCCCGCGCACGGATTTGTGCGAAAACGCGTTTTAAGCATGCACATGCATCTTTTGGTAGACGCGGATGAAGTTTTCTGCAAAACCACAAGATGTGCATGCAAATGGTGCTTTTGGCAGAACGCGCACGTGGATTTCTACCAAACGACGTGCTAAGCATGCCGATGCTGCTCTTTTTAGCACCCGCGCACGCATTTGTGCGAAAACGCGTTTTAAGCACGCACATGCATCTTTTGGTAGACGCGGATGAAGTTTTCTGCAAAACCACAAGATGTGCATGCAAATGGTGCTTTTTGCAGAACGCGCACGTGGATTTCTACCAAACGACGTGCTAAGCATGCCGATGCTGCTCTTTTTAGCACCCGCGCACGGATTT
>NW_027315255.1:27500-40000 GCF_023375885.2 Dermacentor andersoni | reverse complement strand
ATTTTCCGTTTCGCGGCAATTCTCCGCCGTGCCGTGACTCTTCTCGCTCGCAGACGGCGCTGTCGCGTCGAACCGCTTTCGGGGGCCACCCTTCTCCTCCCCGCTCCTCGCAAGAATCTGCCGATTCCCATTCCTGCGACGAAGCCCGGAAGGGCGCCCACACAGCTGCGGTGACGTGAACGAGCGACCAGCTCTGGAGCTCGACGTACTTCGAAGGCAAACAGCGCAAATTGCGATCGCGCTGGCTTTGCGCACGGCGCGGGAATCGGCCGGCGTTTCATTCCCACGTTTTCCGTGCACGCAAGCGTGCGCTTCCGACTCTCTCGCAAACGTGCGCGCTACATGGCAACAGACGTTCGCGCCTCGTGCTTGGACCGCTCTTTCCCTGCAGGTATCCGACTCCATCCTGCGGCGGTCTTACTAGAGGCGCGCACTCGTCACGCTGCAGTAGTATTGCCTCGTTTCCGTCTTTTCGAAGAATTGGCACAACGGTTTGCCACCGTCTCCCTCTCGTGAGGCCGCTGGCGCGTGGCTTTAGCGCTCAACGTACTGTCCATGATGCCGACGCGGTCAAAACGAGTCGACGGACGCACGTTCCCTGTGCGCCGAAGTCTCTCTTGATATGTGATCCGACCCTCAGACAGACGAAGCCAAGGGAAGACCCAAGGCCGCAATGTGCGTTCAAAGAATCAGTGCTCAGTGTGTCCTGCAATTCACACCAAGTCTCGCAGCTGGCTGCGTTCTTCATCGACCCGAGAACCGAGTGATCCACCGCTTAGAGTCGTGAAAAATAGTTTGTTCAATTCAGTACAGTACAACCAGGGTTTTAGGCACGTGGCGTCTCCCTGTGTGTGGTTTCGAAGAGCGCCTTTCGGCGTGCGCTCCTCCAGTCTCGCTCTTTCGGCGGCCGCGTCTCAGCAGCTGAAAGCCTAATGGCACTCCACTCCTGCTACTCGCGCGTGTGTTTTGCGCCCACGCCTTCCTCGCTTGCCCTCGAGGCACCTTATGCCGTTTGCGCGCACTCGAAGCCGGTTTTACCTGCCAACCATCCACCGGACCCGTGTGTCTCGTGTGCACGTTCACATCGCTCCACTAAAAATTGCAAAGAGCGACAGAGCCATGATTAGGGCTAAGCCGCTGTGGAGTCTTTAACGGCTACACGGCCACGGGCAGGGCTTCACCCCCATCGACGTGCTTCGCTTCAGTCAGCAGTAGGTTCATAGAAGGGCCTCAAACACACACACACTTTCGCATCGGCAGATCGCCGCAGCATAACCGCTGTTGATCCAACAGCCTACTTGAGACGAAAGACAAGAGCCCGGCGCGCGTACTCGCGCAGCTCTCCAAAACCACTCGGCCAGTGCCAGGGACGGCTCCCTGCGCCGGCGCCACAACAAGTCTACTTGAGGCGGAAGACGAAGCCAGCAAGGGCCTGGCCGCAAGTGCGTTCGAAACCGGGACTACAGTCCCTCGTCTGTCCGTACTTCCTCTTTCGACGTGCGGCGCCTTCCCAAAGCGCACAAGTCCGCTAACCGCAGAACGCTTCCGACGTAGCAAAGCCGCGTTTCCTTCGGTACTTCGCAGCAACGCCGCCTTTCCCTCGGCGGCGGGCGAATAGCCTGCAGACGTCGTCGCATTAAACCGCGATCTCGACACCTCGCGCGTCACGAGCAGGAGCCGACCGGCAGCCTCCGGCCCTTTCGGACTCGGTGGCATTTGCCGCGGAGGACGGGAGAGCACTTTAGGCCACGGTTCCTTCCGTACTTGGCAGCCGCACCCTCATACCGACAGTTCCATGACCGACCGAGCGCCACACCGTTCCTTTAGTACTTGGGTGGCAACAAAGTCGGGTCGTTACTCCATACTCGCCGCAGGAAGCGACCGGCAGCCGCCAGCCTTTTCAGACTCGGCAGCGTTTGCCGCGGAGGACGGGAGAGCGCTCGCACCACGGTTCCGTGTGTGTACTAAGCGGCAGCGGCATTAGCTCTCGACCGTCAGTTCCTTGACCGACCGCACGCTTCGCCGTTCCCCTCGTACTGGGCAAAGCAGCAGGTCGGGTCGTCTTACTCCCATTCCGCGCAAGAGCGCCAAAGCGGACAGAAAGCCCACCCAGTGTGCGTTACGCCGTTTCTACCCGCGGGCGCGGCCAAGCCAACCGTCCAAGGTTGCAGCCGGCGTCCACTGGGCGCAACAAATTTGGCACGGGGCGCCCCTCAAAATTCAGGCAGTCCCCGGCATGTTCGGGTATAGCCGTCCCCGCGTCCAAGCGGGGCCAGCGGCGGAAAGCGTCGGGCGCAGCGAGCTGCTTCACCCACACGGGGTAGAAACAATGGCGCTCGCCACCCTTCACAATCCGGTAATGATCCTTCCGCAGGTTCACCTACGGAAACCTTGTTACGACTTTTACTTCCTCTAAATGATCAAGTTTGGTCATCTTTCCAACAGACCGGCGCAACCGAAAGGCCGCGCCGGACATCGGTCCGAAGACCTCACTAAATCATTCAATCGGTAGTAGCGACGGGCGGTGTGTACAAAGGGCAGGGACGTAATCAACGCGAGCTTATGACTCGCGCTTACTGGGAATTCCTCGTTCAAGGGGAACAATTGCAAGCCCCTATCCCAATCACGAAAGAAGTTCCACGGGTTACCCAGTCCTTTCAGACAGGGATAAAGACACGCTGCTTCCTTCAGTGTAGCGCGCGTGCGGCCCCGGACATCTAAGGGCATCACAGACCTGTTATTGCTCTGTTTCGTGCGGCTAGGAGCCGCTTGTCCCTCTAAGAAGGTTGTAAGGTGCTGGGAACCCCGCACCTATTTAATAGGCTAGAGTCTCGTTCGTTATCGGAATTAACCAGACAAATCGCTCCACCAACTAAGAACGGCCATGCACCACCATCCACCGAATCAAGAAAGAGCTCTCAATCTGTCAATCCTCCCAGTGTCCGGGCCGGGTAAGTTTTCCCGTGTTGAGTCAAATTAAGCCGCAGGCTCCACTCCTGGTGGTGCCCTTCCGTCAATTCCTTTAAGTTTCAGCTTTGCAACCATACTTCCCCCGGAACCCAAACACTTTGGTTTCCCGGAAGCTGCCCGCCGAGTCATTTGAGTAACTCAGGCGGATCGCTGGTTGGCATCGTTTATGGTCAGAACTAGGGCGGTATCTGATCGCCTTCGAACCTCTGACTTTCGTTCTTGATCAAAGAAAACATTCTTGGCAAATGCTTTCGCAGTAGTTCGTCTTGCGACGGTCCAAGAATTTCACCTCTAGCGCCGCAATACGAATGCCCCCGTCTGTCCCTCTTAATCATTACCTCGTATTCCAAAAACCAACAGAACAGAAACGAGGTCTTGTTCTATTATTCCATGCAAGTTTATTCAGGCGACTCGCCTGCGTTGAGCACTCTAATTTTTTCAAAGTAAAAGCACCGGCCTTCTCGAGGCACACAATGAAGTGCACCAAGAAAGGACCGGCATGATGTTCAGTCCGAGCCGTCGCATCGGGTAGATGCACTACTCGTCTGGAACTGAGATCCAACTACGAGCTTTTTAACCGCAGCAGCTTTAGTATACGCTATTGGAGCTGGAATTACCGCGGCTGCTGGCACCAGACTTGCCCTCCAATTGATCCTCGTTAAAGGATTTAGAGTGTACTCATTTCAATTACGGGGCCTCAAAAGAGTCCCGTATTGTTATTTTTCGTCACTACCTCCCCGTGCCGGGAGTGGGTAATTTGCGCGCCTGCTGCCTTCCTTGGATGTGGTAGCCGTTTCTCAGGCTCCCTCTCCGGAATCGAACCCTGATTCTCCGTTACCCGTAACAACCATGGTAAGCAAGTAACCTACCATCGAAAGTTGATAAGGCAGACACTTGAAAGAAACGTCGCCGGCTCGTGGCCATGCGATCAGCACAAAGTTATCCAGAGTCACCACACAATACGGGCCGAAACCCGATCGATCTTGGTCTAATAAAAGCACCCGTCGCCCAAAGGGCTTCAGGCTCACTGCATGTATTAGCTCTAGAATTGCCACAGTTATCCAAGTAGGAAGAAACGATCTAAGGAACCATAACTGATTTAATGAGCCATTCGCGGTTTCGCCTTATTTCGGCATGTACTTAGACATGCATGGCTTAATCTTTGAGACAAGCATATGATTACTGGCAGGATCAACCAGGTAATCGTTCAACTGCGCGTCCAGCCTTTCAAGCAGGCCGGACGCCGTTTTTGCGATGCCGAGGCCACCTTCAGGCGCCCCAACACGCTTCGTTCTCGCAAAGGGTAGCACTTTGCACAGTCCGAGACGACGGCGTTCGAGCTCGCTACGGCGCCCTCCCCGCAGGGCCGGGTATCGCCACGCGGCAAGAAGCACGCAACATTCTCGATAGACCGGTTGTGTCGACTCGATCGCGGCTTGCGGTTTCTCTCGAGCCCGCAGCACTGGTGGACCGACCGACACTTGCAACGTAGCCGAGACGGCAAAGCCGCTAGGCGACGGGTCACGCCCGCGCCTTCGGCGCTTTCGTATTTGATTCGTCCGAGGACGATGCGGAACACACTTCGATATCGTGGAAAAAGCGTCGTCCGACAACCAGCCCCTAACGCATCAAGCGGATGAGGCTGCAGACGTCAGCTGTGGGATCCACGGGAGCGATACCGGGGACACGCTTGACGGGCACGAAGCCCGCCGCATATCAAACACCCAGGTCGCTTTGGGGGCGACTGCTCTCTGGGACCCCCATATAATAGCAGCGATAAGTACCCAGACCTCCATGGGGCCGTACTCGTGCCACTTTCGACGAGCGTTTGGCGAAAATCGTGCCGCCTCGTAACGCCGCGAGCAAGATTGAAAGCTTACGTCGGCAGCACAATGCCGAAGTCGTGAAAGCGCAGCGCGTCTACCGAATGCGCGAACGGCAATTTCTCGCTAATGGCCAGTACGGTTTCCTGCACAATTGCCTTTCTGTCGCCCTACGGGGCCCCCGGCCGATCGATTCGAGGCACGCTAGCACGGCCCCTTCGCCATTTCCGAGCACGAGTGCGAACAGTGCGGGCGGCGTGCTCGACGCCCCGGCTGACGTCGTTTCGGACTTTGTCTCTTCGCGTGCTCGCGGCAACGCCGCGGCCAACGACGACGTCTGCGCGGTTCTTTGCCGGTTCCCGGCGTGCTATAGTGCAGCCCTCTGCAGGGTGACACCGGCTCCGTCGTGGCCGTGCGGCGGCTTGTACGCAAAAGTTGCGTCAAAGGCGTCGCGCTCGCGCCGCCCCGGCACACGCGGTTTCGGACTTTGTCTCTTCCAGCGCTCGCGTAGTCGTGGGCACGATTGTCGACTTCGGAACGGTGCGCGGACACCGCCACGAGCACGCGCAAGACGAAAATCGCACTACGGTACAATGTCGGCCGGGGCCCTACGGCCCCTTACAGTAGCAGCGATAAGTGCCCAGACCTCCATGGGGCCGTACTCGTGCGACGCGGCGGCGTACTGCGCCGAGCCGAGCGCCAATATTTGGCTTTTGCAGGGCGGATTCGAGCTCTGGCGATTGCCGCGGTACCGCCGCTCACCGATTCAAGGCACGCTAGCGCGGCCCCTTCGCCATTTCCGAGCACGCGTGCGAACAGTGCGGGCGGCGTGCTCGACGCCCCGGCTGACGTCGTTTCGGACTTTGTCTCTTCGCGTGCTCGCGGCAACGCCGCGGCCAACGACGACGTCTGCGCGGTTCTTTGCCGGTTCCCGGCGTGCTATAGTGCAGCCCTCTGCAGGGTGACACCGGCTCCGTCGTGGCCGTGCGGCGGCTTGTACGCAAAAGTTGCGTCAAAGGCGTCGCGCTCGCGCCGCCCCGGCACACGCGGTTTCGGACTTTGTCTCTTCCAGCGCTCGCGTAGTCGTGGGCACGATTGTCGACGTCGGAACGGTGCGCGGACTACCGCCACGAGCACGCGCAAGCCGAAAATCGCACTACGGTACAATGTCGGCCGGGGCCGTACGGCCCCTTACAGTAGCAGCGATAAGTGCCCAGACCTCCATGGGGCCGTACTCGTGCGACGCGGCCGCGTACTGCGCCGAGCCGAGCGCCAATATTTGGCTTTTGCAGGGCGGATTCGAGCTCTGGCGATCGCCGCGGTACCGCCGCTCACCGATTCAAGGCACGCTAGCGCGGCCCCTTCGCCATTTCCGAGCACGCGTGCGAACAGTGCGGGCGGCGTGCTCGACGCCCCGGCTGACGTCGTTTCGGACTTTGTCTCTTCGCGTGCTCGCGGCAACGCCGCGGCCAACGACGACGTCTGCGCGGTTCTTTGCCGGTTCCCGGCGTGCTATAGTGCAGCCCTCTGCAGGGTGACACCGGCTCCGTCGTGGCCGTGCGGCGGCTTGTACGCAAAAGTTGCGTCAAAGGCGTCGCGCTCGCGCCGCCCCGGCACACGCGGTTTCGGACTTTGTCTCTTCCAGCGCTCGCAACCATGTCGGGGCCGACGCCGACGACTGCGTGGTGTTTCAACGATTGCCGGCGTGACACAATGCAGCTGCGTGCGGGATGCCAGCGATTCCGTCGTGTCCGTGCGGCGGCTTGTACGCAAAAGTTGCGTCAAAGGCGTCGCGCTCGCGCCGCCCCGGCACACGCGGTTTCGGACTTTGTCTCTTCCAGCGCTCGCGTAGTCGTGGGCACGATTGTCGACGTCGGAACGGTGCGCGGACTACGCCACGAGCACGCGCAAGCCGAAAATCGCACTACGGTACAATGTCGGCCGGGGCCGTACGGCCCCTTACAGTAGCAGCGATAAGTGCCCAGACCTCCATGGGGCCGTACTCGTGCGACGCGGCGGCGTACTGCGCCGAGCCGAGCGCCAATATTTGGCTTTTGCAGGGCGGATTCGAGCTCTGGCGATCGCCGCGGTACCGCCGCTCACCGATTCAAGGCACGCTAGCGCGGCCCCTTCGCCATTTCCGAGCACGCGTGCGAACAGTGCGGGCGGCGTGCTCGACGCCCCGGCTGACGTCGTTTCGGACTTTGTCTCTTCGCGTGCTCGCGGCAACGCCGCGGCCAACGACGACGTCTGCGCGGTTCTTTGCCGGTTCCCGGCGTGCTATAGTGCAGCCCTCTGCAGGGTGACACCGGCTCCGTCGTGGCCGTGCGGCGGCTTGTACGCAAAAGTTGCGTCAAAGGCGTCGCGCTCGCGCCGCCCCGGCACACGCGGTTTCGGACTTTGTCTCTTCCAGCGCTCGCGTAGTCGTGGGCACGATTGTCGACTTCGGAACGGTGCGCGGACTACCGCCACGAGCACGCGCAAGACGAAAATCGCACTACGGTACAATGTCGGCCGGGGCCGTACGGCCCCTTACAGTAGCAGCGATAAGTGCCCAGACCTCCATGGGGCCGTACTCGTGCGACGCGGCGGCGTACTGCGCCGAGCCGAGCGCCTATATTTGGCTTTTGCAGGGCGGATTCGAGCTCTGGCGATTGCCGCGGTACCGCCGCTCACCGATTCAAGGCACGCTAGCGCGGCCCCTTCGCCATTTCCGAGCACGCGTGCGAACAGTGCGGGCGGCGTGCTCGACGCCCCGGCTGACGTCGTTTCGGACTTTGTCTCTTCGCGTGCTCGCGGCAACGCCGCGGCCAACGACGACGTCTGCGCGGTTCTTTGCCGGTTCCCGGCGTGCTATAGTGCAGCCCTCTGCAGGGTGACACCGGCTCCGTCGTGTCCGTGCGGCGGCTTGTACGCAAAAGTTGCGTCAAAGGCGTCGCGCTCGCGCCGCCCCGGCACACGCGGTTTCGGACTTTGTCTCTTCCAGCGCTCGCAACCATGTCGGGGCCGACGCCGACGACTGCGTGGTGTTTCAACGATTGCCGGCGTGACACAATGCAGCTGCGTGCGGGATGCCAGCGATTCCGTCGTGGCGGTGCGGCGGCTTGTACGCAAAAGTTGCGTCAAAGGCGTCGCGCTCGCACCGCCCCGGCACACGTGGTTTCGGACTTTGTCTCTTCGAGCGCTCGCAGCGATGTCGAGGCGATCGCTTACGTCTGCACGGTTTCCGGTGTGCTACAATGCAGCAGTCTGCCGCACTACACCTCTTGGTTGCCGAGGCCAGCACGGCAATTTACTGAAGCGAGCGCATTGCGCCCAGGCGGCAGCGGACTTTGTGCTTTCGGGAGTGCTCTTGCTGTAAAATTTGAACGGCTGCAGCTGCGCGAAGCAAGTGTACCTATTTTCACTCTCTCTCTGTCTGCCTTTGAGGCGACTGTAATTTCACTTTAAACGCAACTGGAGGCGGGAGCAACCTGATGAGAGTAGGTGGACTTCGGTACATGTTGTAATTTAGAAATTGCTTTCAAGCTTTGAGGACATACACCTTCGCGCCATCTGCTTTCCCCGTCTCTTTGGCACTTTATAGTATGTGCTGCATGCTCTGCATTCCAAAGAAACACGCCTGTGTCTCTCCCTCTCTCACGTTCTTCTTCTTTTTGTAGCTGCTGTTGTAGAAGATGCTATGCTCTTTAATCGCTGTAACATAGAGTGCTTGCACAAGCCAACAACTGTTGCGCGTTTTTTTTTTTTTTTTTTCTCTTCCCAAGACGTTTCTGCCATTATTCACTAACTCTCGTTCTTAGTATGCAATGGAGCGTTAGCTCGCGCCATCTACCTTTCTTTCTGTATTGCAAAGTCCGCAGGTTTTCCTAGTTCCGTACACAGATGGCGCTAATGCGTTTTGGCGCCAGGTTCGAACGACCTCGCTGTACTCGTGTTTCCCATTTGAATGTTTCAAAGGGGTTTGCGACAGGGGGTGGTTCTTGTGCAAGGCTGAGCTTTCCAGCTGCGTTTAAGCTATGCTAGCATGTGTGCGTATATATATATATATATATATATAAATACACAAACACACACACACACACACACACACACACATGCATATATACATACACACACACGGTAATGGTAAAGATGATGAGGTAGCACTTTTTTTTTTCTTTTTTTTACAATGCCTGTGTTTCAGATGGCGATCTTTCTCCCCTCTATGTTTCCGGTGGGAAGGAGTGTGCAGCGTTTTCTATATTTATTTTGTCATTCACTTCTATGTTGCTCGTCTTCGTACATGGGGCATGCTACCTAATTCTACCGGTCGAATCGACACGTTGCGATCCGTCCCGGCCTGTGCCGTATCAAAATTTTCAGTGGGCCTTGCGGTAAATAAAAAGAAATGAAGGAAATGCGCGTAGTATATTACAATTGCACACGGGCTTGAAACGAAGCCCTCAAGGAAGGTCACCTTGAGCGGTCGCATTCAGACGGAAGTAAGCATTCCCCTGGCGCGTTTTTTTTCCGCTCGCCTGTTCCGTTTTCTACGAGGTTGCCTTGGTTGGTTTCGCGTTACAAGCAATCTGTCTCGCGTGTGTGTTTCTACGCGACAGCGTTTCGTTAACAGCGAAAGACTGAGGCGTTGCGAGTTCATCCGTGAGATAGGGAGCGTTGAGTCTGTACACAGGCTGAATTTTATAATATTGCCCACGCTGTTGCTGAGGTTACCCATGTCGGCAGGGCGCCCACAAGGCAGTAGTACAATGAAGTGAAGTGAAGGACATCGCTTCTCGGCCTTTTGGCTAAGATCAAAGTGTAGTATCTGTTCTTATCAGCTTAATATCTGATACGGGTTCTATATGGACCCACGATATTAAACCTATTTTTGGAAGTTGGCGGAGTGCTTGAAGCCTGCTTCACCTCCGCCGCAGGTCGGCCCGGTATTGCATCTGTCTCGCGTGTGTCGCTCACTTAGGTGAGACTTCATTCAATCAAAATGAAGAGCACAAGCTCAACGCGAGCAGTGACTTGACACGCACCATTCCTATACTACACGCAACGATGCCGGTTCGCGGACCACGAGAGTAATTAAACTGCCACTCCATCTGTGTGTAGCGTCGCACTTGTTGCGTCGCAAATGGGACAGCCGCTCCAGCAAATTTCTAGTTATGGGCTTCGAGAAAAATTAATGAAAGCAAAAGAAAGAACCAGAATTCCTATTTGTCCGATGTCTCTGAATGATTGTCTCCTGTAAAGAGCCACTTGGGGGGATGGGGGGTAGGATTAGCCGTGGGGTTCGCAATCAATATGAATCCCACTCAAAGCCAACACTGGATTTTGGAGTTCACTATCGCTTGGATCCGTAAACCACCGCGGCCACGCAAGCTCGCCCTGCCGCCGAAATCCGCTGCCCAAGTGGAAGAAAGATTCCCTATGAAAGAAAAATAGAGTGCCCGATTTCTGGCAACTACTGTGCAGCCTTTGTGTACACATTTTCGCAGCAGTGGGACCGAGCGCCTCGAAAACAAACTTGTCGTATGCCCAAATGTGGCGAAATATATTCAAGGGTTAAAAGGTGCCTCATCTTTCTAACCTGTATGTTACGAAGACCTGTTGCTACCTTTTCATCATGAACATCATCATCATCATCATCCTGGCTACGCCCACTGCAGGGCAAAGGCATCTGCCATGATCCTCCAAGTACCCCGGTCAGGTGCCGATTGTCGCCATGTAGTCCCTAATCTAATCTGCCCTCCTAACTTTCTGCCACCCCCTGCTACGCTTCCCTCCTCTTGGAATTCAGTCTGTAACCCTTAATGGCCACCGGTTATCTTCCCCCCAGATTGCATGCCCTGCGCATGCCCATTTGTTTTTCCTGGTTTAAACTTTGGTGTCATTAACGAGCGTTTCTTCTCGCACACCCCAATCTGCTCTATTCCGATCCCCCCGTGACGCCACACCCATCATCCTTCTTTCCAGAGCCCGTTGCGTCGCCCTCAGTTACCCTTCGGTAATCCTCAAAGCTTTTTGTTGGGGCACTCGTGGCATCTTTCTCGTTTAATGAAGTCAAATTTTTTTCAGTTTTGGGGGAAAACTCAATGAGCTAGGCGCGATTGTGTCCCTGGCGCCGCTCTCAACAAGATGGCGGCGCCCATGCTTTTTGCCTGCAGGTTCGGCCCTACGCAGAACACGCCTGCCGGGCAGTGTAGCCACGTTGAAGGGGCAAAGCGTAGTGCAGTGAAGCGCTTGCTCGGGCGAAAAACGCAAATATGAGCCAAACAGGAATTTCCATTATTGGAAATTCCAGTTCAGTTTGCGCATTGCGTTCGCCTAAGGTAAAGAACACAAATGCGAGTGCCACAGCAGTCAAGTCAAAGCTTAGGATTGCGTATCATTTTTTTTTTTTTTTTTCTTTTCGTGCCTTTTACTCCTGGCCTGCGTGGCCCTAGCGCGCATGCACACGAAAGTAATGAAATGCTGAAAACACGAAATAATGCGGTGCGGCTGTATCATATCTATTTTGTGCGCTTTGTTCTTTGTGGACTACAGCGGTGTGCGTCATGAGAAAGTTTCGGTGCCCTTCTTGGGTGACCAGTGAAGCTATATTTAAAACCACATTGATTTGTACGGTTATTGCTACAAACTGCGTGTGGGTGTTTTTCTTTTTCGCTGCCAACGATGGGTTATCGCAACCGCGATCGGTTCTGCTGCTACGCTAGACGCGTGCTTGCCAACGGTTGGCTCTATACGCGACCCGCGACGCGTGGTCGGCACATTCAAGCAGTCAATTGCAAACCGTTCCAAGAAAAAGGATGTACTCCACTTGCCACCTAGTTCGACGATTGTACTTTCTGACCCTCGAGGAAGCGCCGCCTTCCCACGTTTTCTATAATACGATAAGATTCAGAGCGACCGCGACCACTTGTCTTTGTCAATATCTCGGAAACGCTTTCTTTGTTTTCTTTTTTTTTTTTTAAATCCAGATACTCAGACGCGCCCGTGTTCACGCGCACTTGTTCTCTCCGATAAGCAGGGAAGCTCGGTTGGGGTGGTGTCGGGCCTTGCGCATGCGCTGCTGAGCTCGTCGCTTCGCCGGCCGGTCGATGCTGGCGCGGTACTGGTAATGAACTTCGACGTGCATGGTGAAACGTCACTTTGTATTGCCACTGTAGACTAGCAATGCAATGTGTTTGCGAGCGATTGGATAAATGAGAAAGCGTGCACTGTCTACAGTTCATGCCCCTCTAGAGTAGTGGAAATGTTGCTCCAAGTGTTAGGTTTGTAATTTGCGCCTACGAACATGAACTAAACAAAGAAAATGGTCTGCAGCCGCCTTCGCTTCATAAAATTCCCGTACGAAGAAATTTCCGTGCGCGAATGAGAGAGCAAAAGAGAGAAACCATGTTAAGAAGAATGGCTGCCTTTTACGTGATCTCGCGCATGAAACCAGACGATAGATTAATTTTAGCCGTTCATTTTGATTTGCCGAATGTAAACCGGAACACTTTCTCCACGCGGTCTTCAGATTTGAATGGCAATCAATCACATCCTTTCTTTTTTTTTTTTTTTTCTGTTTCTTTCTATCTGGAACCGAAAGAATTCAGAACGCCATTTCAATCTTAGATTCGATTAGATATCGCGACTGGTATGCTGAAATATCACGCCTTATCTGGTGTTAACCTTCTTGATCACGGCAATAAAAAATCGCCAGTTCCCGAA
>NW_027315255.1:7500-20000 GCF_023375885.2 Dermacentor andersoni | reverse complement strand
CCTGTGCGCCGAAGTCTCTCTTGATATGTGATCCGACCCTCAGACAGACGAAGCCAAGGGAAGACCCAAGGCCGCAATGTGCGTTCAAAGAATCAGTGCTCAGTGTGTCCTGCAATTCACACCAAGTCTCGCAGCTGGCTGCGTTCTTCATCGACCCGAGAACCGAGTGATCCACCGCTTAGAGTCGTGAAAAATAGTTTGTTCAATTCAGTACAGTACAACCAGGGTTTTAGGCACGTGGCGTCTCCCTGTGTGTGGTTTCGAAGAGCGCCTTTCGGCGTGCGCTCCTCCAGTCTCGCTCTTTCGGCGGCCGCGTCTCAGCAGCTGAAAGCCTAATGGCACTCCACTCCTGCTACTCGCGCGTGTGTTTTGCGCCCACGCCTTCCTCGCTTGCCCTCGAGGCACCTTATGCCGTTTGCGCGCACTCGAAGCCGGTTTTACCTGCCAACCATCCACCGGACCCGTGTGTCTCGTGTGCACGTTCACATCGCTCCACTAAAAATTGCAAAGAGCGACAGAGCCATGATTAGGGCTAAGCCGCTGTGGAGTCTTTAACGGCTACACGGCCACGGGCAGGGCTTCACCCCCATCGACGTGCTTCGCTTCAGTCAGCAGTAGGTTCATAGAAGGGCCTCAAACACACACACACTTTCGCATCGGCAGATCGCCGCAGCATAACCGCTGTTGATCCAACAGCCTACTTGAGACGAAAGACAAGAGCCCGGCGCGCGTACTCGCGCAGCTCTCCAAAACCACTCGGCCAGTGCCAGGGACGGCTCCCTGCGCCGGCGCCACAACAAGTCTACTTGAGGCGGAAGACGAAGCCAGCAAGGGCCTGGCCGCAAGTGCGTTCGAAACCGGGACTACAGTCCCTCGTCTGTCCGTACTTCCTCTTTCGACGTGCGGCGCCTTCCCAAAGCGCACAAGTCCGCTAACCGCAGAACGCTTCCGACGTAGCAAAGCCGCGTTTCCTTCGGTACTTCGCAGCAACGCCGCCTTTCCCTCGGCGGCGGGCGAATAGCCTGCAGACGTCGTCGCATATCTGTCTCGCGTGTGTGACACCTCGCGCGTCACGAGCAGGAGCCGACCGGCAGCCTCCGGCCCTTTCGGACTCGGTGGCATTTGCCGCGGAGGACGGGAGAGCACTTTAGGCCACGGTTCCTTCCGTACTTGGCAGCCGCACCCTCATACCGACAGTTCCATGACCGACCGAGCGCCACACCGTTCCTTTAGTACTTGGGCGGCAACAAAGTCGGGTCGTTACACCATACTCGCCGCAGGAAGCGACCGGCAGCCCGCCAGACTTTTCAGACTCGGCAGCGTTTTGCCGCGGAGGACGGGGAGAGCGCTCGCACCACGGTTCCGTGTGTGTACTAAGCGGCAGCGGCATTAGCTCTCGACCGTCAGTTCCTTGACCGACCGCACGCTTCGCCGTTCCCCTCGTACTGGGCAAAGCAGCAGGTCGGGTCGTCTTACTCCCATTCCGCGCAAAGAGCGCCAAAGCGGACAGAAAGCCCACCCAGTGTGCGTTACGCCGTTTCTACCCGCGGGCGCGGCCAAGCCAACCGTCCAAGGTTGCAGCCGGCGTCCACTGGGCGCAACAAATTTGGCACGGGGCGCCCCTCAAAATTCAGGCAGTCCCCGGCATGTTCGGGTATAGCCGTCCCCGCGTCCAAGCGGGGCCAGCGGCGGAAAGCGTCGGGCGCAGCGAGCTGCTTCACCCACACGGGGTAGAAACAATGGCGCTCGCCACCCTTCACAATCCGGTAATGATCCTTCCGCAGGTTCACCTACGGAAACCTTGTTACGACTTTTACTTCCTCTAAATGATCAAGTTTGGTCATCTTTCCAACAGACCGGCGCAACCGAAAGGCCGCGCCGGACATCGGTCCGAAGACCTCACTAAATCATTCAATCGGTAGTAGCGACGGGCGGTGTGTACAAAGGGCAGGGACGTAATCAACGCGAGCTTATGACTCGCGCTTACTGGGAATTCCTCGTTCAAGGGGAACAATTGCAAGCCCCTATCCCAATCACGAAAGAAGTTCCACGGGTTACCCAGTCTTTTCAGACAGGGATAAAGACACGCTGCTTCCTTCAGTGTAGGCGCGCGTGCGGCCCCGGACATCTAAGGGCATCACAGACCTGTTATTGCTCTGTTTCGTGCGGCTAGGAGCCGCTTGTCCCTCTAAGAAGGTTGTAAGGTGCTGGGAACCCCGCACCTATTTAATAGGCTAGAGTCTCGTTCGTTATCGGAATTAACCAGACAAATCGCTCCACCAACTAAGAACGGCCCATGCACCACCATCCACCGAATCAAGAAAGAGCTCTCAATCTGTCAATCCTCCCAGTGTCCGGGCCGGGTTAAGTTTTCCCGTGTTGAGTCAAATTAAGCCGCAGGCTCCACTCCTGGTGGTGCCCTTCCGTCAATTCCTTTAAGTTTCAGCTTTGCAACCATACTTCCCCCGGAACCCAAACACTTTGGTTTCCCGGAAGCTGCCCGCCGAGTCATTTGAGTAACTCAGGCGGATCGCTGGGTTGGCATCGTTTTATGGTCAGAACTAGGGCGGTATCTGATCGCCTTCGAACCTCTGACTTTCGTTCTTGATCAAAGAAAACATTCTTGGCAAATGCTTTCGCAGTAGTTCGTCTTGCGACGGTCCAAGAATTTCACCTCTAGCGCCGCAATACGAATGCCCCCGTCTGTCCCTCTTAATCATTACCTCGTATTCCAAAAACCAACAGAACAGAAACGAGGTCTTGTTCTATTATTCCATGCAAGTTTATCCAGGCGACTCGCCTGCGTGAGCACTCTAATTTTTTCAAAGTAAAAGCACCGGCCATCTCGAGGCACACAATGAAGTGCACCAAGAAAGGACGGCATGATGTTCAGTCCGAGCCGTCGCATCGGGTAGATGCACTACTCGTCTGGAACTGAGATCCAATCTACGAGCTTTTTAACCGCAGCAGCTTTAGTATACGCTATTGGAGCTGGAATCTACCGCGGCTGCTGGCACCAGACTTGCCCTCCAATTGATCCTCGTTAAAGGATTTAGAGTGTACTCATTTCAATTACGGGGCCACAAAAGAGTCCCGTATTGTTATTTTTCGTCACTACCTCCCCGTGCCGGGAGTGGGTAATTTGCGCGCCTGCAGCCTTCCTTGGATTGTGGTAGCCGTTTCTCAGGCTCCCTCTCCGGAATCGAACCCTGATTCTCCGTTACCCGTAACAACCATGGTAAGCAAGTAACCTACCATCGAAAGTTGATAAGGCAGACACTTGAAAGAAACGTCGCCGGCTCGTGGCCATGCGATCAGCACAAAGTTATCCAGAGTCACCACACAATACGGGCCGAACCCGATCGATCTTGGTCTAATAAAAGCACCCGTCGCCCAAAGGGCTTCAGGCTCACTGCATGTATTAGCTCTAGAAATTGCCACAGTTATCCAAGTAGGAAGAAACGATCTAAGGAACCATAACTGATTTAATGAGCCATTCGCGGTTTCGCCTTATTCGGCATGTACTTAGACATTGCATGGCTTAATCTTTGAGACAAGCATATGATTACTGGCAGGATCAACCAGGTAATCGTTCAACTGCGCGTCCAGCCTTTCAAGCAGGCCGGACGCTCGTTTTTGCGATGCAGAGGCCACCTTCAGGCGCCCCAACACGCTTCGTTCTCGCAAAGGGTAGCACTTTGCACAGTCCGAGACGACGGCGTTTCGAGCTCGCAACGGCGCCCTCCCCGCAGGGCCGGGTATCGCCACGCGGCAAGAAGCACGCAACATTCTCGATAGACCGGTTGTGTCGACTCGATCGCGGCTTGCGGTTTCTCTCGAGCCCGCAGCACTGGTGGACCGACCGACACTTGCAACGTAGCCGAGACGGCAAAGCCGCTAGGCGACGGGTCACGCCCGCGCCTTCGGCGCTTTCGTATTTGATTCGTCCGAGGACGATGCGGAACACACTTCGATATCGTGGAAAAAGCGTCGTCCGACAACCAGCCCCTAACGCATCAAGCGGATGAGGCTGCAGACGTCAGCTGTGGGATCCACGGGGAGCGATACCGGGGACACCGCTTGACGGGCACGAAGCCCGCCGCATATCAAACACCCAGTCGCTTTGGGGGCGACTGCTCTCTGGGACCCCCATATAATAGCAGCGATAAGTACCCAGGACCTCCATGGGGCCGTACTCGTGCCACTTTCGACGAGCGTTTGGCGAAAATCGTGCCGCCTCGTAACGCCGGGCGAGCAAGATTGAAGCTTACGTCGGCAGCACAATGCCGAAGTCGTGAAAGCGCAGCGCGTCCACCGAATGCGGCGAACGGCAATTTCTCGCCAATGGCCAGTACGGTTTCCTGCACAATTGCCTGTCTGTCGCCCTACGGGGCCCCCGGCCGATCGATTCGAGGCACGCTAGCACGGCCCCTTCGCCATATCCGAGCACGAGTGCGAACAGTGCGGGCGGCGTGCTCGACGCCCGGCTGACGTCGTTTCGGACTTAGTCTCTTCGCGTGCTCGCGGCAACGCCGCGGCCAACGACGACGTCTGCGCGGGTTCTTTGCCGGTTCCCGGCGTGCTTACAGTGCAGCCCTCTGCAGGGTGACACCGGCTCCGTCGTGGCCGTGCGGCGGCTTGTACGCAAAAGTTGCGTCAAAGGCGTCGCGCTCCGCGGCCGCCCCCGGCACACGCGGTTTCGGACTTTGTCTCTTCCAGCGCTCGCGTAGTCGTGGGCTACGATTGTCGACGTCGCAACGGTGCGCGGACACCGCCACGAGCACGCGCAAGACGAAAATCGCTCTACGGTACAATGTCGGCCGGGGCCGTACGGCCCCTTACAGTAGCAGCGATAAGTGCCCAGACCTCCATGGGGCCGTACTCGTGCGACGCGGCGGCGTACTGCGCCGAGCCGAGCGCCAATATTTGGCTTTTGCAGGGCGGATTCGAGCTCTGGCGATCGCCGCGGTACCGCCGCTCACCGATTCAAGGCACGCTAGCGCGGCCCCTTCGCCATTTCCGAGCACGCGTGCGAACAGTGCGGGCGGCGTGCTCGACGCCCCGGCTGACGTCGTTTCGGACTTTGTCTCTTCGCGTGCTCGCGGCAACGCCGC
The DNA here is from genome assembly GCF_023375885.2 of Dermacentor andersoni. Taxonomy (NCBI): domain Eukaryota; kingdom Metazoa; phylum Arthropoda; class Arachnida; order Ixodida; family Ixodidae; genus Dermacentor; species Dermacentor andersoni. The sequence continues at coordinate 14,886 of NW_027315255.1, read as the reverse complement.
GGCCAACGACGACGTCTGCGCGGTTCTTTGCCGGTTCCCGGCGTGCTACAGTGCAGCCCTCTGCAGGGTGACACCGGCTCCGTCGTGGCCGTGCGGCGGCTTGTACGCAAAAGTTGCGTCAAAGGCGTCGCGCTCGCGCCGCCCCGGCACACGCGGTTTCGGACTTTGTCTCTTCCAGCGCTCGCGTAGTCGTGGGCACGATTGTCGACGTCGCAACGGTGCGCGGACACCGCCACGAGCACGCGCAAGACGAAAATCGCACTACGGTACAATGTCGGCCGGGGCCGTACGGCCCCTTACAGTAGCAGCGATAAGTGCCCAGACCTCCATGGGGCCGTACTCGTGCGACGCGGCGGCGTACTGCGCCGAGCCGAGCGCCAATATTTGGCTTTTGCAGGGCGGATTCGAGCTCTGGCGATCGCCGCGGTACCGCCGCTCACCGATTCAAGGCACGCTAGCGCGGCCCCTTCGCCATTTCCGAGCACGCGTGCGAACAGTGCGGGCGGCTGTGCTCGACGCCCCGGCTGACGTCGTTTCGGACTTTGTCTCTTCGCGTGCTCGCGGCAACGCCGCGGCCAACGACGACGTCTGCGCGGTTCTTTGCCGGTTCCCGGCGTGCTATAGTGCAGCCCTCTGCAGGGCGACACCGGCTCCGTCGTGTCCGTGCGGCGGCTTGTACGCAAAAGTTGCGTCAAAGGCGTCGCGCTCAGCGCCGCCCCGGCACACGCGGTTTCGGACTTTGTCTCTTCCAGCGCTCGCAACCATGTCGGGGCCGACGCCGACGACTGCGTGGTGTTTCAAACGATTGCCGGCGTGACACAATGCAGCTGCGTGCGGGATGCCAGCGATTCCGTCGTGTCCGTGCGGCGGCTTGTACGCAAAAGTTGCGTCAAAGGCGTCGCGCTCCGCGCCGCCCCGGCACACGCGGTTTCGGACTTTGTCTCTTCCAGCGCTCGCGTAGTCGTGGGCACGATTGTCGACGTCGGAACGGTGCGCGGACACCGCCACGAGCACGCGCAAGACGAAAATCGCACTACGGTACAATGTCGGCCGGGGCCGTACGGCCCCTTACGAGTAGCAGCGATAAGTGCCCAGACCTCCATGGGGCCGTACTCGTGCGACGCGGCGGCGTACTGCGCCGAGCCGAGCGCCAATATTTGGCTTTTGCAGGGCGGATTCGAGCTCTGGCTATCGCCGCGGTACCGCCGCTCACCGATTCAAGGCACGCTAGCGCGGCCCCTTCGCCATTTCCGAGCACGCGTGCGAACAGTGCGGGCGGCGTGCTCGACGCCCCGGCTGACGTCGTTTCGGACTTTGTCTCTTCGCGTGCTCGCGGCAACGCCGCGGCCAACGACGACGTCTGCGCGGTTCTTTGCCGGTTCCCGGCGTGCTATAGTGCAGCCCTCTGCAGGGCGACACCGGCTCCGTCGTGTCCGTGCGGCGGCTTGTACGCAAAAGTTGCGTCAAAGGCGTCGCGCTCGCGCCGCCCCGGCACACGCGGTTTCGGACTTTGTCTCTTCCAGCGCTCGCGTAGTCGTGGGCACGATTGTCGACGTCGGAACGGTGCGCGGACTACGCCACGAGCACGCGCAAGCCGAAAATCGCACTACGGTACAATGTCGGCCGGGGCCGTACGGCCCCTTACAGTAGCAGCGATAAGTGCCCAGACCTCCATGGGGCCGTACTCGTGCGACGCGGCGGCGTACTGCGCCGAGCCGAGCGCCAATATTTGGCTTTTGCAGGGCGGATTCGAGCTCTGGCGATCGCCGCGGTACCGCCGCTCACCGATTCAAGGCACGCTAGCGCGGCCCCTTCGCCATTTCCGAGCACGCGTGCGAACAGTGCGGGCGGCGTGCTCGACGCCCCGGCTGACGTCCTTTCGGACTTGGTCTCTTCGCGTGCTCGCGGCAACGCCGCGGCCAACGACGACGTCTGCGCGGTTCTTTGCCGGTTCCCGGCGTGCTATAGTGCAGCCCTCTGCAGGGTGACACCGGCTCCGTCGTGTCCGTGCGGCGGCTTGTACGCAAAAGTTGCGTCAAAGGCGTCGCGCTCGCGCCGCCCCGGCACACGCGGTTTCGGACTTTGTCTCTTCCAGCGCTCGCAACCATGTCGGGGCCGACGCCGACGACTGCGTGGTGTTTCAACGATTGCCGGCGTGACACAATGCAGCTGCGTGCGGGATGCCAGCGATTCCGTCGTGGCGGTGCGGCGGCTTGTACGCAAAAGTTGCGTCAAAGGCGTCGCGCTCGCACCGCCCCGGCACACGTGGTTTCGGACTTTGTCTCTTCGAGCGCTCGCAGCGATGTCGAGGCGATCGCTTACGTCTGCACGGTTTGCGGTGTGCTACAATGCAGCAGTCTGCCGCACTACACCTCTTGGTTGCCGAGGGCACGGCAATTTACTGAAGCGAGCGCATTGCGCCCAGGCGGCAGCGGACTTTGTTGCTTCGGGAGTGCTCTTGCTGTAAAATTTGAACGGCTGCAGCTGCGCGAAGCAAGTGTACCTATTTTCACTCTCTCTCTGTCTGCCTTTGAGGCGACTGTAATTTCACTTTAAACGCAACTGGAGGCGGGAGCAACCTGATGAGAGTAGGTGGACTTCGGTACATGTAATTTAGAAATTGCTTTCAAGCTTTGAGGACATACACCTTCGCGCCATCTGCTTTCCCCGTCTCTTTGGCACTTTATAGTATGTGCTGCATGCTCTGCATTCCAAAGAAACACGCCTGTCTCTCTCCCTCTCTCACGTTCTTCTTCTTTTTGTAGCTGCTGTTGTAGAAGATGCTATGCTCTTTAATCGCTGTAACATAGAGTGCTTGCACAAGCCAACAACTTTTGCGTGTTTTTTTTTTTTTTCTCTTCCCAAGACGTTTCTGCCATTATTCACTAACTCTCGTTCTTAGTATGCAATGGAGCGTTAGCTCGCGCCATCTACCTTTCTTTCTGTATTGCAAAGTCCGCAGGTTTTCCTAGTTCCGTACACAGATGGCGCCAATGCGTTTTGGCGCCAGGTTCGAACGACCTCGCTCTACTCGTGTTTGGCATTTGAATGTTTCAAAGGGGTTTGCGACAGGGGGTGGTTCTTGTGCAAGGCTGAGCTTTCCAGCTGCGTTTAAGCTATGCTAGCATGTGTGCGTATATATATATATAGTATATATATATATATATATATAAATACACAAACACACACACACACACATGCATATATACATACACACACACGGTAATGGTAAAGATGATGAGGTAGCACTTTTTTTTTTCTTTTTTTTACAATGCCTGTGTTTCAGATGGCGATCTTTCTCCCCTCTATGTTTCCGGTTGGAAGGAGTGTGCAGCGTTTTCTATATTTATTTTGTCATTCACTTCTATGTTGCTCGTCTTCGTACATGGGGCATGCTACCTAATTCTACCGGTCGATTCGACACGTTGCGATCCGTCCCGGCCTGTGCCGTATCAAAATTTTCAGTGGGCCTTGCGGTAAATAAAAAGAAATGAAGGAAATGCGCGTAGTATATTACAATTGCACACGGGCTTGAAACGAAGCCCTCAAGGAAGGTCACCTTGAGCGGTCGCATTCAGACGGAAGTAAGCATTCCCCTGGCGCGTTTTTTTTCCGCTCGCCTGTTCCGTTTTCTACGAGGTTGCCTTGGTTGGTTTCGCGTTACAAGCAAGCTTGCACTCGGGTCTCGTTTCTACGCGACAGCGTTTCGTTAACAGCGAAAGACTGAGGCGTTGCGAATTCATCCGTGAGATAGGGAGCGTTGAGTCTGTACACAGGCTGAATTTTATAATATTGCCCACGCTGTTGCTGAGGTTACCCATGTCGGCAGGGCGCCCACAAGGCAGTAGTACAATGAAGTGAAGTGAAGGACATCGCTTCTCGGCCTTTTGGCTAAGATCAAAGTGTAGATTTTTAAAGCCCATGTACGAAGATTTACGAAGCCCATCTACGAAGATTTTTAAAGCCCATGTAGGCACCTCTTAATGATCTTTTATGTTTTAGAGAAGCGTTTTGCCATGTATTTTACACCTTTACAGTTTTAGCCTTTTATCACTAACACCACTAACTAGTTTTTTTAGTCATTTGTTTGCGTTTTTAGATTATACACCTTTTATCCGTTTTTTCCTTGGTTTTGTAACATATTTTTGATGTATTTGTAACTAGCATAAATAAAAAACTCTGTTCTTATCAGCTTAATATCTGATACGGGTTCTATATGGACCCACGATATTAAACCTATTTTTGGAAGTTGGCGGAGTGCTTGAAGCCTGCTTCACCTCCGCCGCAGGTCGGCCCGGTATTGCACTACCTCCGGGATCGGCCCCGCTCACTTAGGTGAGACTTCATTCAATCAAAATGAAGAGCACAAGCTCAACGCGAGCACTGACTTGACACGCACCATTCCTATACTACACGCAACGATGCCGGTTCGCGGACCACGAGAGTAATTAAACTGCCACTCCATCTGTGTGTAGCGTCGCACTTGTTGCGTCGCAAATGGGACAGCCGCTCCAGCAAATTTCTAGTTATGGGCTTCGAGAAAAATTAATGAAAGCAAAAGAAAGAACCAGAATTCCTATTTGTCCGATGTCTCTGAATGATTGTCTCCTGTAAAGAGCCACTTGGGGGGATGGGGGGTAGGATTAGCCGTGGGGTTCGCAATCAATATGAATCCCACTCAAAGCCAACACTGGATTTTGGAGTTCACTATCGCTTGGATCCGTAAACCACCGCGCCCACGCAAGCTCGCCCTGCCGCCGAAATCCGCTGCCCAAGTGGAAGAAAGATTCCCTATGAAAGAAAAATAGAGTGCCCGATTTCTGGCAACTACTGTGCAGCCTTTGTGTACACATTTTCGCAGCAGTGGGACCGAGCGCCTCGAAAACAAACTTGTCGTATGCCCGAATGTGGCGAAATATATTCAAGGGTTAAAAGGTGCCTCATCTTTCTAACCTGTATGTTACGAAGACCTGTTGCTACCTTTTCATCATGAACATCATCATCATCATCATCCTGGCTACGCCCACTGCAGGGCAAAGGCATCTCCCATGATCCTCCAAGTACCCCGGTCAGGTGCCGATTGTCGCCATGTAGTCCCTAATCTAATCTGCCCTCCTACCTTTCTGCCACCCCCTGCTACGCTTCCCTCCTCTCGGAATTCAGTCTGTAACCCTTAATGGCCACCGGTTATCTTCCCCCCAGATTGCATGCCCTGCGCATGCCCATTTGTTTTTCCTGGTTTAAACTTTGGTGTCATTAACGAGCGTTTGTTCTCGCACACCCCAATCTGCTCTATTCCGATCCCCCCGTGACGCCACACCCATCATCCTTCTTTCCAGAGCCCGTTGCGTCGCCCTCAGTTACCCTTCGGTAATCCTCAAAGCTTTTTGTTGGGACACTCGTGGCATCTTTCTCGTTTAATGAAGTCAAATTTTTTTCAGTTTTGGGGGAAAACTCAATGAGCTAGGCGCGATTGTGTCCCTGGCGCCGCTCTCAACAAGATGGCGGCGCCCATGCTTTTTGCCTGCAGGTTCGGCCCTACGCAGAACACGCCTGCCGGGCAGTGTAGCCACGTTGAAGGGGCAAAGCGTAGTGCAGTGAAGCGCTTGCTCGGGCGAAAAACGCAAATATGAGCCAAACAGGAATTTCCATTATTGGAAATTCCAGTTCAGTTTGCGCATTGCGTTCGCCTAAGGTAAAGAACACAAATGCGAGTGCCACAGCAGTCAAGTCAAAGCTTAGGATTGCGTACCATTTTTTTTTTTTTTTTTCGTGCCTTTTACTCCTGGCCTGCGTGGCCCTAGCGCGCATGCACACGAAAGTAATGAAATGGTGAAAACACGAAATAATGCGGTGCGGCTGTATCATATCTATTTTGTGCGCTTTGTTCTTTGTGGACTACAGCGGTGTGCGTCATGAGAAAGTTTCGGTGCCCTTCTTGGGTGACCAGTGAAGCTATATTTAAAACCACATTGATTTGTACGGTTATTGCTACAAACTGCGTGTGGGTGTTTTTCTTTTTCGCTGCCAACGATGGGTTATCGCAACCGCGATCGGTTCTGCTGCTACGCTAGACGCGTGCTTGCCAACGGTTGGCTCTATACGCGACCCGCGACGCGTGGTCGGCACATTCAAGCAGTCAATTGCAAACCGTTCCAAGAAAAAGGATGTACTCCACTTGCCACCTAGTTCGACGATTGTACTTTCTGACCCTCGAGGAAGCGCCGCCATCCCACGTTTTCTATAATACGATAAGATTCAGAGCGACCGCGACCACTTGTCTTTGTCAATATCTCGGAAACGCTTTCTTTTTCTTTTTTTTTTTAAATCCAGATACTCAGACGCGCCCGTGTTCACGCGCACTTGCTCTCTCCGATAAGCAGGGAAGCTCGGTTGGGGTGGTGTCGGGCCTTGCGCATGCGCTGCTGAGCTCGTCGCTTCGCCGGCCGGTCGATGCTGGCGCGGTACTGGTAATGAACTTCGACGTGCATGGTGAAACGTCACTTTGTATTGCCACTGTAGACTAGCAATGCAATGTGTTTGCGAGCGATTGGATAAATGAGAAAGCGTGCACTGTCTACAGTTTATGCCCCTCTAGAGTAGTGGAAATGTTGCTCCAAGTGTTAGGTTTGTAATTTGCGCCTACGAACATGAACTAAACAAAGAAAATGGTCTGCAGCCGCCTTCGCTTCATAAAATTCCCGTACGAAGAAATTTCCGTGCGCGAATGAGAGAGCAAAAGAGAGAAACCATGCTAAGAAGAATGGCTGCCTTTTACGTGATCTCGCGCATGAAACCAGACGATGGATTAATTTTAGCCGTTCATTTTGATTTGCCGAATGTAAACCGGAACACTTTCTCCACGCGGTCTTCAGATTTGAATGGCAATCAATCACATCCTTTCTTTTTTTTTTTTTTTTCTGTTTCTTTCTATCTGGAACCGAAAGAATTCAGAACGCCATTTCAATCTTAGATTCGATTAGATATCGTGACTGGTATGCTGAAATATCACGCCTTATCTGGTGTTAACCTTCTTGATCACGGCAATAAAAAATCGCCAGTTCCCGAACTTTAATCGCGCCGAAGATGAACCGATATGCTGGATTCTTATTGTCATGATTTTATAGAAAGCGCTGGTTCTATGGCTAGCTTTGAGGAAAAGAAAAACATCGTTCAGGAATGTATAACTCTAAACAACTAAAAAAAAAATCTGCCGGCAATTGGTACTACAACGAGAGTACTGAGAATACTGGAAAAGATGAAATCCAATCATGCTGAACTGAACTGAAATTATTTCATCAAGACATGCCCCGAAAAACGTGGCCACTTTCAATGATAATTTCAAATGTGATTTCTTTCTTTTTTTTTTTCTTTTTTACGACGGAT
>NW_027315254.1:0-46879 GCF_023375885.2 Dermacentor andersoni | reverse complement strand
ACACACGCGAGACAGATGTAGACGCGGATGAAGTTTTCTGCAAAACCACAAGATGTGCATGCAAATGGTGCTTTTTGCAGAACGCGCACGTAGATTTCTACCAAACGACGTGCTAAGCATGCCGATGCTGCTCTTTTTAGCACCCGCGCACGCATTTGTGCGAAAACGCGTTTTAAGCATGCACATGCATCTTTTGGTAGACGCGGATGAAGTTTTCTGCAAAACCACAAGATGTGCATGCAAATGGTGCTTTTTGCAGAACGCGCACGTGAATTTCTACCAAACGACGTGCTAAGCATGCCGATGCTGCTATTTTTAGCCCCCGCGCACGCATTTTTGCGAAAACGCGTTTTAAGCATGCACATGCATCTTTTGGTAGACGCGGATGAAGTTTTCTGCAAAACCACAAGATGTGCATGCAAATGGTGCTTTTTGCAGAACGCGCACGTGGATTTCTACCAAACGACGTGCTAAGCATGCCGATGCTGCTCTTTTTAGCACCCGCGCACGCATTTGTGCGAAAACGCGTTTTAAGCAGGCACATGCATCTTTTGGTAGACGCGGATGAAGTTTTCTGCAAAACCACAAGATGTGCATGCAAATGGTGCTTTTTGCAGAACGCGCACGTGGATTTCTACCAAACGACGTGCTAAGCATGCCGATGCTGCTCTTTTTAGCACCCGCGCACGGATTTGTGCGAAAACGCGTTTTAAGCATGCACATGCATCTTTTGGTAGACGCGGATGAAGTTTTCTGCAAAACCACAAGATGTGCATGCAAATGGTGCTTTTTGCAGAACGCGCACGTGGATTTCTACCAAACGACGTGCTAAGCATGCCGATGCTGCTCTTTTTAGCACCCGCGCACGCATTTGTGCGAAAACGCGTTTTAAGCATGCACATGCATCTTTTGGTAGACGCGGATGAAGTTTTCTGCAAAACCACAAGATGTGCATGCAAATGGTGCTTTTTGCAGAACGCGCACGTAGATTTCTACCAAACGACGTGCTAAGCATGCCGATGCTGCTCTTTTTAGCACCCGCGCACGCATTTGTGCGAAAACGCGTTTTAAGCATGCAAATGCATCTTTTGGTAGACGCGGATGAAGTTTTCTGCAAAACCACAAGATGTGCATGCAAATGGTGCTTTTTGCAGAACGCGCACGTGGATTTCTACCAAACGACGTGCTAAGCTTGCCGATGCTGCTCTTTTTAGCACCCGCGCACGGATTTGTGCAAAAACGCGTTTTAAGCATGCACATGCATCTTTTGGTAGACGCGGATGAAGTTTTCTGCAAAACCACAAGATGTGCATGCAAATGGTGCTTTTTGCAGAACGCGCACGTGGATTTCTACCAAACGACGTGCTAAGCATGCCGATGCTGCTCTTTTTAGCACCCGCGCACGGATTTGTGCGAAAACGCGTTTTAAGTATGCACATGCATCTTTTGGTAGACGCGGATGAAGTTTTCTGCAAAACCACAAGATGTGCATGCAAATGGTGCTTTTTGCAGAACGCGCACGTGGATTTCTACCAAACGACGTGCTAAGCATGCCGATGCTGCTCTTTTTAGCACCCGCGCACGGATTTGTGCGAAAACGCGTTTTAAGCATGCACATGCATCTTTTGATAGACGCGGATGAAGTTTTCTGCAAAACCACAAGATGTGCATGCAAATGGTGCTTTTGGCAGAACGCGCACGTGGATTTCTACCAAACGACGTGCTAAGCATGCCGATGCTGCTCTTTTTAGCACCCGCGCACGCATTTGTGCGAAAACACGTTTTAAGCATTGCACATGCATCTTTTGGTAGACGCGGATGACGTTTTCTGCAAAACCACAAGATGTGCATGCAAATGGTGCTTTTTGCAGAACGCGCACGTGAATTTCTACCAAACGACGTGCTAAGCATGCCGATGCTGCTATTTTTAGCACCCGCGCATGCATTTTTGCGAAAACGCGTTTTAAGCATGCACATGCATCTTTTGGTAGACGCGGATGAAGTTTTCTGCAAAACCACAAGATGTGCATGCAAATGGTGCTTTTTGCAGAACGCGCACGTGGATTTCTACCAAACGACGTGCTAAGCATGCCGATGCTGCTCTTTTTAGCACCCGCGCACGGATTTGTGCGAAAACGCGTTTTAAGCATGCACATGCATCTTTTGATAGACGCGGATGAAGTTTTCTGCAAAACCACAAGATGTGCATGCAAATGGTGCCTTTTGGAGAACGCGCACGTGGATTTCTACCAAACGACGTGCTAAGCATGCCGATGCTGCTCTTTTTAGCACCCGCGCACGCATTTGTGCGAAAACGCGTTTTAAGCATGCACATGCATCTTTTGGTAGACGCGGATGAAGTTTTCTGCAAAACCACAAGATGTGCATGCAAATGGTGCTTTTTGCAGAACGCGCACGTGAATTTCTACCAAACGACGTGCTAAGCATGCCGATGCTGCTATTTTTAGCCCCCGCGCACGCATTTTTGCGAAAACGCGTTTTAAGCATGCACATGCATCTTTTGGTAGACGCGGATGGTTTTCTGCAAAACCACAAGATGTGCATGCAAATGGTGCTTTTTGCAGAACGCGCACGTGGATTTCTACCAAACGACGTGCTAAGCATGCCGATGCTGCTCTTTTTAGCACCCGCGCACGCATTTGTGCGAAAACGCGTTTTAAGCATGCAGATGCATCTTTTGGTAGACGCGGATGAAGTTTTCTGCAAAACCACAAGATGTGCATGCAAATGGTGCTTTTTGCAGAACGCGCACGTGGATTTCTACCAAACGACGTGCTAAGCATGCCGATGCTGCTCTTTTTAGCACCCGCGCACGCATTTGCGCGAAAACGCGTTTTAAGCATGCACATGCATCTTTTGGTAGACGCGGATGAAGTTTTCTGCAAAACCACAAGATGTGCATGCAAATGGTGCTTTTTGCAGAACGCGCACGTGGATTTCTACCAAACGACGTGCTAAGCATGCCGATGCTGCTCTTTTTAGCACCCGCGCACGGATTTGTGCGAAAACGCGTTTTAAGCATGCACATGCATCTTTTGGTAGACGCGGATGAAGTTTTCTGCAAAACCACAAGATGTGCATGCAAATGGTGCTTTTGGCAGAACGCGCACGTGGATTTCTACCAAACGACGTGCTAAGCATGCCGATGCTGCTCTTATTAGCACCCGCGCACGCATTTGTGCGAAAACGCGTTTTAAGCATGCACATGCATCTTTTGGTAGACGCGGATGAAGTTTTCTGCAAAACCACAAGATGTGCATGCAAATGGTGCTTTTTGCAGAACGCGCACGTGGATTTCTACCAAACGACGTGCTAAGCATGCCGATGCTGCTCTTTTTAGCACCCGCGCACGGATTTGTGCTAAAACGCGTTTTTAAGCATGCACATGCATCTTTTGATAGACGCGGATGAAGTTTTCTGCAAAACCACAAGATGTGCATGCAAATGGTGCTTTTGGCAGAACGCGCACGTGGATTTCTACCAAACGACGTGCTAAGCATGCCGATGCTGCTCTTTTAGCACCCGCGCACGCATTTGTGCGAAAACGCGTTTTAAGCATGCACATGCATCCTTTGGTAGACGCGGATGAAGTTTTCTGCAAAACCACAAGATGTGCATGCAAATGGTGCTTTTTGCAGAACGCGCACGTGAATTTCTACCAAACGACGTGCTAAGCATGCCGATGCTGCTATTTTTAGCACCCGCGCATGCATTTTTGCGAAAACGCGTTTTAAGCATGCACATGCATCTTTTGGTAGACGCGGATGAAGTTTTCTGCAAAACCACAAGATGTGCATGCAAATGGTGCTTTTTGCAGAACGCGCACGTGGATTTCTACCAAACGACGTGCTAAGCATGCCGATGCTGCTCTTTTTAGCACCCGCGCACGGATTTGTGCGAAAACGCGTTTTAAGCATGCACATGCATCTTTTGGTAGACGCGGATGAAGTTTTCTGCAAAACCACAAGATGTCCATGCAAATGGTGCTTTTTGCAGAACGCGCACGTGGATTTCTACCAAACGACGTGCTAAGCATGCCGATGCTGCTCTTTTTAGCACCCGCGCACGCATTGTGCGAAAACGCGTTTTAAGCATGCACATGCATCTTTTGGTAGACGCGGATGAAGTTTTCTGCAAAACCACAAGATGTGCATGCAAATGGTGCTTTTTGCAGAACGCGCACGTGGATTTCTACCAAACGACGTGCTAAGCATGCCGATGCTGCTCTTTTTAGCACCCGCGCACGGATTTGTGCGAAAACGCGTTTTAAGCATGCACATGCATCTTTTGGTAGACGCGGATGAAGTTTTCTGCAAAACCACAAGATGTGCATGCAAATGGTGCTTTTGGCAGAACGCGCACGTGGATTTCTACCAAACGACGTGCTAAGCATGCCGATGCTGCTCTTATTAGCACCCGCGCACGCATTTGTGCGAAAACGCGTTTTAAGCATGCACATGCATCTTTTGGTAGACGCGGATGAAGTTTTGTGCAAAACCACAAGATGTGCATGCAAATGGTGCTTTTTGCAGAACGCGCACGTGGATTTCTACCAAACGACGTGCTAAGCATGCCGATGCTGCTCTTTTTAGCACCCGCGCACGGATTTGTGCGAAAACGCGTTTTAAGCATGCACATGCATCTTTTGATAGACGCGGATGAAGTTTTCTGCAAAACCACAAGATGTGCATGCAAATGGTGCTTTTGGCAGAACGCGCACGTGGATTTCTACCAAACGACGTGCTAAGCATGCCGATGCTGCTCTTTTTAGCACCCGCGCACGCATTTGTGCGAAAACGCGTTTTAAGCATGCACATGCATCTTTTGGTAGACGCGGATGACGTTTTCTGCAAAACCACAAGATGTGCATGCAAATGGTGCTTTTTGCAGAACGCGCACGTGAATTTCTACCAAACGACGTGCTAAGCATGCCGATGCTGCTATTTTTAGCACCCGCGCATGCATTTTGCGAAAACGCGTTTTAAGCATGCACATGCATCTTTTGGTAGACGCGGATGAAGTTTTCTGCAAAACCACAAGATGTGCATGCAAATGGTGCTTTTTGCAGAACGCGCACGTGGATTTCTACCAAACGACGTGCTAAGCATGCCGATGCTGCTCTTTTTAGCACCCGCGCACGGATTTGTGCGAAAACGCGTTTTAAGCATGCACATGCATCTTTTGATAGACGCGGATGAAGTTTTCTGCAAAACCACAAGATGTGCATGCAAATGGTGCCTTTTGGAGAACGCGCACGTGGATTTCTACCAAACGACGTGCTAAGCATGCCGATGCTGCTCTTTTTAGCACCCGCGCACGCATTTGTGCGAAAACGCGTTTTAAGCATGCACATGCATCTTTTGGTAGACGCGGATGAAGTTTTCTGCAAAACCACAAGATGTGCATGCAAATGGTGCTTTTTGCAGAACGCGCATGTGAATTTCTACCAAACGACGTGCTAAGCATGCCGATGCTGCTATTTTTAGCCCCCGCGCACGCATTTTTGCGAAAACGCGTTTTAAGCATGCACATGCATCTTTTGGTAGACGCGGATGAAGTTTTCTGCAAAACCACAAGATGTGCATGCAAATGGTGCTTTTTGCAGAACGCGCACGTGGATTTCTACCAAACGACGTGCTAAGCATCCCGATGCTGCTCTTTTTAGCACCCGCGCACGCATTTGTGCGAAAACGCGTTTTAAGCATGCACATGCATCTTTTGGTAGACGCGGATGAAGTTTTCTGCAAAACCACAAGATGTGCATGCAAATGGTGCTTTTTGCAGAACGCGCACGTGGATTTCTACCAAACGACGTGCTAAGCATGCCGATGCTGCTCTTTTTAGCACCCGCGCACGCATTTGTGCGAAAACGCGTTTTAAGCATGCACATGCATCTTTTGGTAGACGCGGATGACGTTTTCTGCAAAACCACAAGATGTGCATGCAAATGGTGCATTTTGCAGAACGCGCACGTGAATTTCTACCAAACGACGTGCTAAGCATGCCGATGCTGCTATTTTTAGCACCCGCGCATGCATTTTTGCGAAAACGCGTTTTAAGCATGCACATGCATCTTTTGGTAGACGCGGATGAAGTTTTCTGCAAAACCACAAGATGTGCATGCAAATGGTGCTTTTTGCAGAACGCGCACGTGGATTTCTACCAAACGACGTGCTAAGCATGCCGATGCTGCTCTTTTTAGCACCCGCGCACGGATTTGTGCGAAAACGCGTTTTAAGCATGCACATGCATCTTTTGATAGACGCGGATGAAGTTTTCTGCAAAACCACAAGATGTGCATGCAAATGGTGCCTTTTGGAGAACGCGCACGTGGATTTCTACCAAACGACGTGCTAAGCATGCCGATGCTGCTCTTTTTAGCACCCGCGCACGCATTTGTGCGAAAACGCGTTTTAAGCATGCACATGCATCTTTTGGTAGACGCGGATGAAGTTTTCTGCAAAACCACAAGATGTGCATGCAAATGGTGCTTTTTGCAGAACGCGCACGTGAATTTCTACCAAACGACGTGCTAAGCATGCCGATGCTGCTATTTTTAGCCCCCGCGCACGCATTTTTGCGAAAACGCGTTTTAAGCATGCACATGCATCTTTTGGTAGACGCGGATGAAGTTTTCTGCAAAACCACAAGATGTGCATGCAAATGGTGCTTTTTGCAGAACGCGCACGTGGATTTCTACCAAACGACGTGCTAAGCATGCCGATGCTGCTCTTTTTAGCACCCGCGCACGCATTTGTGCGAAAACGCGTTTTAAGCAGGCACATGCATCTTTTGGTAGACGCGGATGAAGTTTTCTGCAAAACCACAAGATGTGCATGCAAATGGTGCTTTTTGCAGAACGCGCACGTGGATTTCTACCAAACGACGTGCTAAGCATGCCGATGCTGCTCTTTTTAGCACCCGCGCACGGATTTGTGCGAAAACGCGTTTTAAGCATGCACATGCATCTTTTGGTAGACGCGGATGAAGTTTTCTGCAAAACCACAAGATGTGCATGCAAATGGTGCTTTTTGCAGAACGCGCACGTGGATTTCTACCAAACGACGTGCTAAGCATGCCGATGCTGCTCTTTTTAGCACCCGCGCACGCATTTGTGCGAAAACGCGTTTTAAGCATGCACATGCATCTTTTGGTAGACGCGGATGAAGTTTTCTGCAAAACCACAAGATGTGCATGCAAATGGTGCTTTTTGCAGAACGCGCACGTGAATTTCTACCAAACGACGTGCTAAGCATGCCGATGCTGCTATTTTTAGCCCCCGCGCACGCATTTTTGCGAAAACGCGTTTTAAGCATGCACATGCATCTTTTGGTAGACGCGGATGAAGTTTTCTGCAAAACCACAAGATGTGCATGCAAATGGTGCTTTTTGCAGAACGCGCACGTGGATTTCTACCAAACGACGTGCTAAGCATGCCGATGCTGCTCTTTTTAGCACCCGCGCACGCATTTGTGCGAAAACGCGTTTTAAGCAGGCACATGCATCTTTTGGTAGACGCGGATGAAGTTTTCTGCAAAACCACAAGATGTGCATGCAAATGGTGCTTTTTGCAGAACGCGCACGTGGATTTCTACCAAACGACGTGCTAAGCATGCCGATGCTGCTCTTTTTAGCACCCGCGCACGGATTTGTGCGAAAACGCGTTTTAAGCATGCACATGCATCTTTTGGTAGACGCGGATGAAGTTTTCTGCAAAACCACAAGATGTGCATGCAAATGGTGCTTTTTGCAGAACGCGCACGTGGATTTCTACCAAACGACGTGCTAAGCATGCCGATGCTGCTCTTTTTAGCACCCGCGCACGGATTTGTGCGAAAACGCGTTTTAAGCATGCACATGCATCTTTTGATAGACGCGATGAAGTTTTCTGCAAAACCACAAGATGTGCATGCAAATGGTGCCTTTTGGAGAACGCGCACGTGGATTTCTACCAAACGACGTGCTAAGCATGCCGATGCTGCTCTTTTTAGCACCCGCGCACGCATTTGTGCGAAAACGCGTTTTAAGCATGCACATGCATCTTTTGGTAGACGCGGATGAAGTTTTCTGCAAAACCACAAGATGTGCATGCAAATGGTGCTTTTGCAGAACGCGCACGTGAATTTCTACCAAACGACGTGCTAAGCATGCCGATGCTGCTATTTTTAGCCCCCGCGCACGCATTTTTGCGAAAACGCGTTTTAAGCATGCACATGCATCTTTTGGTAGACGCGGATGGTTTTCTGCAAAACCACAAGATGTGCATGCAAATGGTGCTTTTTGCAGAACGCGCACGTGGATTTCTACCAAACGACGTGCTAAGCATGCCGATGCTGCTCTTTTTAGCACCCGCGCACGCATTTGTGCGAAAACGCGTTTTAAGCATGCAGATGCATCTTTTGGTAGACGCGGATGAAGTTTTCTGCAAAACCACAAGATGTGCATGCAAATGGTGCTTTTTGCAGAACGCGCACGTGGATTTCTACCAAACGACGTGCTAAGCATGCCGATGCTGCTCTTTTTAGCACCCGCGCACGCATTTGCGCGAAAACGCGTTTTAAGCATGCACATGCATCTTTTGGTAGACGCGGATGAAGTTTTCTGCAAAACCACAAGATGTGCATGCAAATGGTGCTTTTTGCAGAACGCGCACGTGGATTTCTACCAAACGACGTGCTAAGCATGCCGATGCTGCTCTTTTTAGCACCCGCGCACGGATTTGTGCGAAAACGCGTTTTAAGCATGCACATGCATCTTTTGGTAGACGCGGATGAAGTTTTCTGCAAAACCACAAGATGTGCATGCAAATGGTGCTTTTGGCAGAACGCGCACGTGGATTTCTACCAAACGACGTGCTAAGCATGCCGATGCTGCTCTTATTAGCACCCGCGCACGCATTTGTGCGAAAACGCGTTTTAAGCATGCACATGCATCTTTTGGTAGACGCGGATGAAGTTTTCTGCAAAACCACAAGATGTGCATGCAAATGGTGCTTTTTGCAGAACGCGCACGTGGATTTCTACCAAACGACGTGCTAAGCATGCCGATGCTGCTCTTTTTAGCACCCGCGCACGGATTTGTGCTAAAACGCGTTTTAAGCATGCACATGCATCTTTTGATAGACGCGGATGAAGTTTTCTGCAAAACCACAAGATGTGCATGCAAATGGTGCTTTTGGCAGAACGCGCACGTGAATTTCTACCAAACGACGTGCTAAGCATGCCGATGCTGCTCTTTTTAGCACCCGCGCACGCATTTGTGCGAAAACGCGTTTTAAGCATGCACATGCATCCTTTGGTAGACGCGGATGAAGTTTTCTGCAAAACCACAAGATGTGCATGCAAATGGTGCTTTTTGCAGAACGCGCACGTGAATTTCTACCAAACGACGTGCTAAGCATGCCGATGCTGCTATTTTTAGCACCCGCGCATGCATTTTTGCGAAAACGCGTTTTAAGCATGCACATGCATCTTTTGGTAGACGCGGATGAAGTTTTCTGCAAAACCACAAGATGTGCATGCAAATGGTGCTTTTTGCAGAACGCGCACGTGGATTTCTACCAAACGACGTGCTAAGCATGCCGATGCTGCTCTTTTTAGCACCCGCGCACGCATTTTGCGAAAACGCGTTTTAAGCATGCAAATGCATCTTTTGGTAGACGCGGATGAAGTTTTCTGCAAAACCAGAAGATGTGCATGCAAATGGTGCTTTTTGCAGAACGCGCACGTGGATTTCTACCAAACGACGTGCTAAGCTTGCCGATGCTGCTCTTTTTAGCACCCGCGCACGGATTTGTGCGAAAACGCGTTTTAAGCATGCACATGCATCTTTTGGTAGACGCGGATGAAGTTTTCTGCAAAACCACAAGATGTGCATGCAAATGGTGCTTTTTGCAGAACGCGCACGTGGATTTCTACCAAACGACGTGCTAAGCATGCCGATGCTGCTCTTTTTAGCACCCGCGCACGGATTTGTGCGAAAACGCGTTTTAAGTATGCACATGCATCTTTTGGTAGACGCGGATGAAGTTTTCTGCAAAACCACAAGATGTGCATGCAAATGGTGCTTTTTGCAGAACGCGCACGTGGATTTCTACCAAACGACGTGCTAAGCATGCCGATGCTGCTCTTTTTAGCACCCGCGCACGCATTTGCGCGAAAACGCGTTTTAAGCATGCACATGCATCTTTGGGTAGACGCGGATGAAGTTTTCTGCAAAACCACAAGATGTGCATGCAAATGGTGCTTTTTGCAGAACGCGCACGTGGATTTCTACCAAACGACGTGCTAAGCATGCCGATGCTGCTCTTTTTAGCACCCGCGCACGGATTTGTGCGAAAACGCGTTTTAAGCATGCACATGCATCTTTTGGTAGACGCGGATGAAGTTTTCTGCAAAACCACAAGATGTCCATGCAAATGGTGCTTTTTGCAGAACGCGCACGTGGATTTCTACCAAACGACGTGCTAAGCATGCCGATGCTGCTCTTTTTAGCACCCGCGCACGCATTTGTGCGAAAACGCGTTTTAAGCATGCACATGCATCTTTTGGTAGACGCGGATGAAGTTTTCTGCAAAACCACAAGATGTGCATGCAAATGGTGCTTTTTGCAGAACGCGCACGTGGATTTCTACCAAACGACGTGCTAAGCATGCCGATGCTGCTCTTTTTAGCACCCGCGCACGGATTTGTGCGAAAACGCGTTTTAAGCATGCACATGCATCTTTTGGTAGACGCGGATGAAGTTTTCTGCAAAACCACAAGATGTGCATGCAAATGGTGCTTTTGGCAGAACGCGCACGTGGATTTCTACCAAACGACGTGCTAAGCATGCCGATGCTGCTCTTATTAGCACCCGCGCACGCATTTGTGCGAAAACGCGTTTTAAGCATGCACATGCATCTTTTGGTAGACGCGGATGAAGTTTTGTGCAAAACCACAAGATGTGCATGCAAATGGTGCTTTTTGCAGAACGCGCACGTGGATTTCTACCAAACGACGTGCTAAGCATGCCGATGCTGCTCTTTTTAGCACCCGCGCACGGATTTGTGCGAAAACGCGTTTTAAGCATGCACATGCATCTTTTGATAGACGCGGATGAAGTTTTCTGCAAAACCACAAGATGTGCATGCAAATGGTGCTTTTGGCAGAACGCGCACGTGGATTTCTACCAAACGACGTGCTAAGCATGCCGATGCTGCTCTTTTTAGCACCCGCGCACGCATTTGTGCGAAAACGCGTTTTAAGCATGCACATGCATCTTTTGGTAGACGCGGATGACGTTTTCTGCAAAACCACAAGATGTGCATGCAAATGGTGCTTTTTGCAGAACGCGCACGTGAATTTCTACCAAACGACGTGCTAAGCATGCCGATGCTGCTATTTTTAGCACCCGCGCATGCATTTTTGCGAAAACGCGTTTTAAGCATGCACATGCATCTTTTGGTAGACGCGGATGAAGTTTTCTGCAAAACCACAAGATGTGCATGCAAATGGTGCTTTTTGCAGAACGCGCACGTGGATTTCTACCAAACGACGTGCTAAGCATGCCGATGCTGCTCTTTTTAGCACCCGCGCACGGATTTGTGCGAAAACGCGTTTTAAGCATGCACATGCATCTTTTGATAGACGCGGATGAAGTTTTCTGCAAAACCACAAGATGTGCATGCAAATGGTGCCTTTTGGAGAACGCGCACGTGGATTTCTACCAAACGACGTGCTAAGCATGCCGATGCTGCTCTTTTTAGCACCCGCGCACGCATTTGTGCGAAAACGCGTTTTAAGCATGCACATGCATCTTTTGGTAGACGCGGATGAAGTTTTCTGCAAAACCACAAGATGTGCATGCAAATGGTGCTTTTTGCAGAACGCGCATGTGAATTTCTACCAAACGACGTGCTAAGCATGCCGATGCTGCTATTTTTAGCCCCCGCGCACGCATTTTTGCGAAAACGCGTTTTAAGCATGCACATGCATCTTTTGGTAGACGCGGATGAAGTTTTCTGCAAAACCACAAGATGTGCATGCAAATGGTGCTTTTTGCAGAACGCGCACGTGGATTTCTACCAAACGACGTGCTAAGCATCCCGATGCTGCTCTTTTTAGCACCCGCGCACGCATTTGTGCGAAAACGCGTTTTAAGCATGCACATGCATCTTTTGGTAGACGCGGATGAAGTTTTCTGCAAAACCACAAGATGTGCATGCAAATGGTGCTTTTTGCAGAACGCGCACGTGGATTTCTACCAAACGACGTGCTAAGCATGCCGATGCTGCTCTTTTTAGCACCCGCGCACGCATTTGTGCGAAAACGCGTTTTAAGCATGCACATGCATCTTTTGGTAGACGCGGATGAAGTTTTCTGCAAAACCACAAGATGTGCATGCAAATGGTGCTTTTTGCAGAACGCGCACGTGGATTTCTACCAAACGACGTGCTAAGCTTGCCGATGCTGCTCTTTTTAGCACCCGCGCACGGATTTGTGCGAAAACGCGTTTTAAGCATGCACATGCATCTTTTGGTAGACGCGGATGAAGTTTTCTGCAAAACCACAAGATGTGCATGCAAATGGTGCTTTTTGCAAAACGCGCACGTGGAGTTCTACCAAACGACGTGCTAAGCATGCCGATGCTGCTCTTTTTAGCACCCGCGCACGGATTTGTGCGAAAACGCGTTTTAAGCATGCACATGCATCTTTTGGTAGACGCGGATGAAGTTTTCTGCAAAACCACAAGATGTGCATGCAAATGGTGCTTTTTGCAGAACGCGCACGTGGATTTCTACCAAACGACGTGCTAAGCATGCCGATGCTGCTCTTTTTAGCACCCGCGCACGCATTTGCGCGAAAACGCGTTTTAAGCATGCACATGCATCTTTTGGTAGACGCGGATGAAGTTTTCTGCAAAACCACAAGATGTGCATGCAAATGGTGCTTTTTGCAGAACGCGCACGTGGATTTCTACCAAACGACGTGCTAAGCATGCCGATGCTGCTCTTTTTAGCACCCGCGCACGGATTTGTGCGAAAACGCGTTTTAAGCATGCACATGCATCTTTTGGTAGACGCGGATGAAGTTTTCTGCAAAACCACAAGATGTGCATGCAAATGGTGCTTTTGGCAGAACGCGCACGTGGATTTCTACCAAACGACGTGCTAAGCATGCCGATGCTGCTCTTATTAGCACCCGCGCACGCATTTGTGCGAAAACGCGTTTTAAGCATGCACATGCATCTTTTGGTAGACGCGGATGAAGTTTTCTGCAAAACCACAAGATGTGCATGCAAATGGTGCTTTTTGCAGAACGCGCACGTGGATTTCTACCAAACGACGTGCTAAGCATGCCGATGCTGCTCTTTTTAGCACCCGCGCACGGATTTGTGCGAAAACGCGTTTTAAGCATGCACATGCATCTTTTCATAGACGCGGATGAAGTTTTCTGCAAAACCACAAGATGTGCATGCAAATGGTGCTTTTGGCAGAACGCGCACGTGGATTTCTACCAAACGACGTGCTAAGCATGCCGATGCTGCTCTTTTTAGCACCCGCGCACGCATTTGTGCGAAAACGCGTTTTAAGCATGCACATGCATCTTTTCATAGACGCGGATGAAGTTTTCTGCAAAACCACAAGATGTGCATGCAAATGGTGCTTTTGGCAGAACGCGCACGTGGATTTCTACCAAACGACGTGCTAAGCATGCCGATGCTGCTCTTTTTAGCACCCGCGCACGCATTTGTGCGAAAACGCGTTTTAAGCATGCACATGCATCTTTTGATAGACGCGGATGAAGTTTTCTGCAAAACCACAAGATGTGCATGCAAATGGTGCCTTTTGGAGAACGCGCACGTGGATTTCTACCAAACGACGTGCTAAGCATGCCGATGCTGCTCTTTTTAGCACCCGCGCACGCATTTGTGCGAAAACGCGTTTTAAGCATGCACATGCATCTTTTGGTAGACGCGGATGAAGTTTTCTGCAAAACCACAAGATGTGCATGCAAATGGTGCTTTTTGCAGAACGCGCACGTGAATTTCTACCAAACGACGTGCTAAGCATGCCGATGCTGCTATTTTTAGCCCCCGCGCACGCATTTTTGCGAAAACGCGTTTTAAGCATGCACATGCATCTTTTGGTAGACGCGGATGAAGTTTTCTGCAAAACCACAAGATGTGCATGCAAATGGTGCTTTTTGCAGAACGCGCACGTGGATTTCTACCAAACGACGTGCTAAGCATGCCGATGCTGCTCTTTTTAGCACCCGCGCACGCATTTGTGCGAAAACGCGTTTTAAGCAGGCACATGCATCTTTTGGTAGACGCGGATGAAGTTTTCTGCAAAACCACAAGATGTGCATGCAAATGGTGCTTTTTGCAGAACGCGCACGTGGATTTCTACCAAACGACGTGCTAAGCATGCCGATGCTGCTCTTTTTAGCACCCGCGCACGGATTTGTGCGAAAACGCGTTTTAAGCATGCACATGCATCTTTTGGTAGACGCGGATGAAGTTTTCTGCAAAACCACAAGATGTGCATGCAAATGGTGCTTTTTGCAGAACGCGCACGTGGATTTCTACCAAACGACGTGCTAAGCATGCCGATGCTGCTCTTTTTAGCACCCGCGCACGCATTTGTGCGAAAACGCGTTTTAAGCATGCACATGCATCTTTTGGTAGACGCGGATGAAGTTTTCTGCAAAACCACAAGATGTGCATGCAAATGGTGCTTTTTGCAGAACGCGCACGTAGATTTCTACCAAACGACGTGCTAAGCATGCCGATGCTGCTCTTTTTAGCACCCGCGCACGCATTTGTGCGAAAACGCGTTTTAAGCATGCAAATGCATCTTTTGGTAGACGCGGATGAAGTTTTCTGCAAAACCACAAGATGTGCATGCAAATGGTGCTTTTTGCAGAACGCGCACGTGGATTTCTACCAAACGACGTGCTAAGCTTGCCGATGCTGCTCTTTTTAGCACCCGCGCACGGATTTGTGCGAAAACGCGTTTTAAGCATGCACATGCATCTTTTGGTAGACGCGGATGAAGTTTTCTGCAAAACCACAAGATGTGCATGCAAATGGTGCTTTTTGCAGAACGCGCACGTGGATTTCTACCAAACGACGTGCTAAGCATGCCGATGCTGCTCTTTTTAGCACCCGCGCACGGATTTGTGCGAAAACGCGTTTTAAGTATGCACATGCATCTTTTGGTAGACGCGGATGAAGTTTTCTGCAAAACCACAAGATGTGCATGCAAATGGTGCTTTTTGCAGAACGCGCACGTGGATTTCTACCAAACGACGTGCTAAGCATGCCGATGCTGCTCTTTTTAGCACCCGCGCACGGATTTGTGCGAAAACGCGTTTTAAGCATGCACATGCATCTTTTGATAGACGCGGATGAAGTTTTCTGCAAAACCACAAGATGTGCATGCAAATGGTGCTTTTGGCAGAACGCGCACGTGGATTTCTACCAAACGACGTGCTAAGCATGCCGATGCTGCTCTTTTTAGCACCCGCGCACGCATTTGTGCGAAAACGCGTTTTAAGCATGCACATGCATCTTTTGGTAGACGCGGATGACGTTTTCTGCAAAACCACAAGATGTGCATGCAAATGGTGCTTTTTGCAGAACGCGCACGTGAATTTCTACCAAACGACGTGCTAAGCATGCCGATGCTGCTATTTTTAGCACCCGCGCATGCATTTTTGCGAAAACGCGTTTTAAGCATGCACATGCATCTTTTGGTAGACGCGGATGAAGTTTTCTGCAAAACCACAAGATGTGCATGCAAATGGTGCTTTTTGCAGAACGCGCACGTGGATTTCTACCAAACGACGTGCTAAGCATGCCGATGCTGCTCTTTTTAGCACCCGCGCACGGATTTGTGCGAAAACGCGTTTTAAGCATGCACATGCATCTTTTGATAGACGCGGATGAAGTTTTCTGCAAAACCACAAGATGTGCATGCAAATGGTGCCTTTTGGAGAACGCGCACGTGGATTTCTACCAAACGACGTGCTAAGCATGCCGATGCTGCTCTTTTTAGCACCCGCGCACGCATTTGTGCGAAAACGCGTTTTAAGCATGCACATGCATCTTTTGGTAGACGCGGATGAAGTTTTCTGCAAAACCACAAGATGTGCATGCAAATGGTGCTTTTTGCAGAACGCGCACGTGAATTTCTACCAAACGACGTGCTAAGCATGCCGATGCTGCTATTTTTAGCCCCCGCGCACGCATTTTTGCGAAAACGCGTTTTAAGCATGCACATGCATCTTTTGGTAGACGCGGATGGTTTTCTGCAAAACCACAAGATGTGCATGCAAATGGTGCTTTTTGCAGAACGCGCACGTGGATTTCTACCAAACGACGTGCTAAGCATGCCGATGCTGCTCTTTTTAGCACCCGCGCACGCATTTGTGCGAAAACGCGTTTTAAGCATGCAGATGCATCTTTTGGTAGACGCGGATGAAGTTTTCTGCAAAACCACAAGATGTGCATGCAAATGGTGCTTTTTGCAGAACGCGCACGTGGATTTCTACCAAACGACGTGCTAAGCATGCCGATGCTGCTCTTTTTAGCACCCGCGCACGCATTTGTGCGAAAACGCGTTTTAAGCATGCACATGCATCTTTTCATAGACGCGGATGAAGTTTTCTGCAAAACCACAAGATGTGCATGCAAATGGTGCTTTTGGCAGAACGCGCACGTGGATTTCTACCAAACGACGTGCTAAGCATGCCGATGCTGCTCTTTTTAGCACCCGCGCACGCATTTGTGCGAAAACGCGTTTTAAGCATGCACATGCATCTTTTGATAGACGCGGATGAAGTTTTCTGCAATACCACAAGATGTGCATGCAAATGGTGCCTTTTGGAGAACGCGCACGTGGATTTCTACCAAACGACGTGCTAAGCATGCCGATGCTGCTCTTTTTAGCACCCGCGCACGCATTTGTGCGAAAACGCGTTTTAAGCATGCACATGCATCTTTTGGTAGACGCGGATGAAGTTTTCTGCAAAACCACAAGATGTGCATGCAAATGGTGCTTTTTGCAGAACGCGCACGTGAATTTCTACCAAACGACGTGCTAAGCATGCCGATGCTGCTATTTTTAGCCCCCGCGCACGCATTTTTGCGAAAACGCGTTTTAAGCATGCACATGCATCTTTTGGTAGACGCGGATGAAGTTTTCTGCAAAACCACAAGATGTGCATGCAAATGGTGCTTTTTGCAGAACGCGCACGTGGATTTCTACCAAACGACGTGCTAAGCATGCCGATGCTGCTCTTTTTAGCACCCGCGCACGCATTTGTGCGAAAACGCGTTTTAAGCAGGCACATGCATCTTTTGGTAGACGCGGATGAAGTTTTCTGCAAAACCACAAGATGTGCATGCAAATGGTGCTTTTTGCAGAACGCGCACGTGGATTTCTACCAAACGACGTGCTAAGCATGCCGATGCTGCTCTTTTTAGCACCCGCGCACGCATTTGTGCGAAAACGCGTTTTAAGCATGCACATGCATCTTTTGGTAGACGCGGATGAAGTTTTCTGCAAAACCACAAGATGTGCATGCAAATGGTGCTTTTTGCAGAACGCGCACGTAGATTTCTACCAAACGACGTGCTAAGCATGCCGATGCTGCTCTTTTTAGCACCCGCGCACGCATTTGTGCGAAAACGCGTTTTAAGCATGCAAATGCATCTTTTGGTAGACGCGGATGAAGTTTTCTGCAAAACCACAAGATGTGCATGCAAATGGTGCTTTTTGCAGAACGCGCACGTGGATTTCTACCAAACGACGTGCTAAGCTTGCCGATGCTGCTCTTTTTAGCACCCGCGCACGGATTTGTGCGAAAACGCGTTTTAAGCATGCACATGCATCTTTTGGTAGACGCGGATGAAGTTTTCTGCAAAACCACAAGATGTGCATGCAAATGGTGCTTTTTGCAGAACGCGCACGTGGATTTCTACCAAACGACGTGCTAAGCATGCCGATGCTGCTCTTTTTAGCACCCGCGCACGGATTTGTGCGAAAACGCGTTTTAAGTATGCACATGCATCTTTTGGTAGACGCGGATGAAGTTTTCTGCAAAACCACAAGATGTGCATGCAAATGGTGCTTTTTGCAGAACGCGCACGTGGATTTCTACCAAACGACGTGCTAAGCATGCCGATGCTGCTCTTTTTAGCACCCGCGCACGGATTTGTGCGAAAACGCGTTTTAAGCATGCACATGCATCTTTTGATAGACGCGGATGAAGTTTTCTGCAAAACCACAAGATGTGCATGCAAATGGTGCTTTTGGCAGAACGCGCACGTGGATTTCTACCAAACGACGTGCTAAGCATGCCGATGCTGCTCTTTTTAGCACCCGCGCACGCATTTGTGCGAAAACGCGTTTTAAGCATGCACATGCATCTTTTGGTAGACGCGGATGACGTTTTCTGCAAAACCACAAGATGTGCATGCAAATGGTGCTTTTTGCAGAACGCGCACGTGAATTTCTACCAAACGACGTGCTAAGCATGCCGATGCTGCTATTTTTAGCACCCGCGCATGCATTTTTGCGAAAACGCGTTTTAAGCATGCACATGCATCTTTTGGTAGACGCGGATGAAGTTTTCTGCAAAACCACAAGATGTGCATGCAAATGGTGCTTTTTGCAGAACGCGCACGTGGATTTCTACCAAACGACGTGCTAAGCATGCCGATGCTGCTCTTTTTAGCACCCGCGCACGGATTTGTGCGAAAACGCGTTTTAAGCATGCACATGCATCTTTTGATAGACGCGGATGAAGTTTTCTGCAAAACCACAAGATGTGCATGCAAATGGTGCCTTTTGGAGAACGCGCACGTGGATTTCTACCAAACGACGTGCTAAGCATGCCGATGCTGCTCTTTTTAGCACCCGCGCACGCATTTGTGCGAAAACGCGTTTTAAGCATGCACATGCATCTTTTGGTAGACGCGGATGAAGTTTTCTGCAAAACCACAAGATGTGCATGCAAATGGTGCTTTTTGCAGAACGCGCACGTGAATTTCTACCAAACGACGTGCTAAGCATGCCGATGCTGCTATTTTTAGCCCCCGCGCACGCATTTTTGCGAAAACGCGTTTTAAGCATGCACATGCATCTTTTGGTAGACGCGGATGGTTTTCTGCAAAACCACAAGATGTGCATGCAAATGGTGCTTTTTGCAGAACGCGCACGTGGATTTCTACCAAACGACGTGCTAAGCATGCCGATGCTGCTCTTTTTAGCACCCGCGCACGCATTTGTGCGAAAACGCGTTTTAAGCATGCAGATGCATCTTTTGGTAGACGCGGATGAAGTTTTCTGCAAAACCACAAGATGTGCATGCAAATGGTGCTTTTTGCAGAACGCGCACGTGGATTTCTACCAAACGACGTGCTAAGCATGCCGATGCTGCTCTTTTTAGCACCCGCGCACGCATTTGCGCGAAAACGCGTTTTAAGCATGCACATGCATCTTTTGGTAGACGCGGATGAAGTTTTCTGCAAAACCACAAGATGTGCATGCAAATGGTGCTTTTTGCAGAACGCGCACGTGGATTTCTACCAAACGACGTGCTAAGCATGCCGATGCTGCTCTTTTTAGCACCCGCGCACGGATTTGTGCGAAAACGCGTTTTAAGCATGCACATGCATCTTTTGGTAGACGCGGATGAAGTTTTCTGCAAAACCACAAGATGTGCATGCATATGGTGCTTTTGGCAGAACGCGCACGTGGATTTCTACCAAACGACGTGCTAAGCATGCCGATGCTGCTCTTATTAGCACCCGCGCACGCATTTGTGCGAAAACGCGTTTTAAGCATGCACATGCATCTTTTGGTAGACGCGGATGAAGTTTTCTGCAAAACCACAAGATGTGCATGCAAATGGTGCTTTTTGCAGAACGCGCACGTGGATTTCTACCAAACGACGTGCTAAGCATGCCGATGCTGCTCTTTTTAGCACCCGCGCACGGATTTGTGCTAAAACGCGTTTTAAGCATGCACATGCATCTTTTGATAGACGCGGATGAAGTTTTCTGCAAAACCACAAGATGTGCATGCAAATGGTGCTTTTGGCAGAACGCGCACGTGGATTTCTACCAAACGACGTGCTAAGCATGCCGATGCTGCTCTTTTTAGCACCCGCGCACGCATTTGTGCGAAAACGCGTTTTAAGTATGCACATGCATCCTTTGGTAGACGCGGATGAAGTTTTCTGCAAAACCACAAGATGTGCATGCAAATGGTGCTTTTTGCAGAACGCGCACGTGGATTTCTACCAAACGACGTGCTAAGCATGCCGATGCTGCTCTTTTTAGCACCCGCGCACGGATTTGTGCGAAAACGCGTTTTAAGCATGCACATGCATCTTTTGATAGACGCGGATGAAGTTTTCTGCAAAACCACAAGATGTGCATGCAAATGGTGCTTTTGGCAGAACGCGCACGTGGATTTCTACCAAACGACGTGCTAAGCATGCCGATGCTGCTCTTTTTAGCACCCGCGCACGCATTTGTGCGAAAACGCGTTTTAAGCATGCACATGCATCTTTTGGTAGACGCGGATGACGTTTTCTGCAAAACCACAAGATGTGCATGCAAATGGTGCTTTTTGCAGAACGCGCACGTGAATTTCTACCAAACGACGTGCTAAGCATGCCGATGCTGCTATTTTTAGCACCCGCGCATGCATTTTTGCGAAAACGCGTTTTAAGCATGCACATGCATCTTTTGGTAGACGCGGATGAAGTTTTCTGCAAAACCACAAGATGTGCATGCAAATGGTGCTTTTTGCAGAACGCGCACGTGGATTTCTACCAAACGACGTGCTAAGCATGCCGATGCTGCTCTTTTTAGCACCCGCGCACGGATTTGTGCGAAAACGCGTTTTAAGCATGCACATGCATCTTTTGATAGACGCGGATGAAGTTTTCTGCAAAACCACAAGATGTGCATGCAAATGGTGCCTTTTGGAGAACGCGCACGTGGATTTCTACCAAACGACGTGCTAAGCATGCCGATGCTGCTCTTTTTAGCACCCGCGCACGCATTTGTGCGAAAACGCGTTTTAAGCATGCACATGCATCTTTTGGTAGACGCGGATGAAGTTTTCTGCAAAACCACAAGATGTGCATGCAAATGGTGCTTTTTGCAGAACGCGCACGTGAATTTCTACCAAACGACGTGCTAAGCATGCCGATGCTGCTATTTTTAGCCCCCGCGCACGCATTTTTGCGAAAACGCGTTTTAAGCATGCACATGCATCTTTTGGTAGACGCGGATGGTTTTCTGCAAAACCACAAGATGTGCATGCAAATGGTGCTTTTTGCAGAACGCGCACGTGGATTTCTACCAAACGACGTGCTAAGCATGCCGATGCTGCTCTTTTTAGCACCCGCGCACGCATTTGTGCGAAAACGCGTTTTAAGCATGCAGATGCATCTTTTGGTAGACGCGGATGAAGTTTTCTGCAAAACCACAAGATGTGCATGCAAATGGTGCTTTTTGCAGAACGCGCACGTGGATTTCTACCAAACGACGTGCTAAGCATGCCGATGCTGCTCTTTTTAGCACCCGCGCACGCATTTGCGCGAAAACGCGTTTTAAGCATGCACATGCATCTTTTGGTAGACGCGGATGAAGTTTTCTGCAAAACCACAAGATGTGCATGCAAATGGTGCTTTTTGCAGAACGCGCACGTGGATTTCTACCAAACGACGTGCTAAGCATGCCGATGCTGCTCTTTTTAGCACCCGCGCACGGATTTGTGCGAAAACGCGTTTTAAGCATGCACATGCATCTTTTGGTAGACGCGGATGAAGTTTTCTGCAAAACCACAAGATGTGCATGCATATGGTGCTTTTGGCAGAACGCGCACGTGGATTTCTACCAAACGACGTGCTAAGCATGCCGATGCTGCTCTTATTAGCACCCGCGCACGCATTTGTGCGAAAACGCGTTTTAAGCATGCACATGCATCTTTTGGTAGACGCGGATGAAGTTTTCTGCAAAACCACAAGATGTGCATGCAAATGGTGCTTTTTGCAGAACGCGCACGTGGATTTCTACCAAACGACGTGCTAAGCATGCCGATGCTGCTCTTTTTAGCACCCGCGCACGGATTTGTGCTAAAACGCGTTTTAAGCATGCACATGCATCTTTTGATAGACGCGGATGAAGTTTTCTGCAAAACCACAAGATGTGCATGCAAATGGTGCTTTTGGCAGAACGCGCACGTGGATTTCTACCAAACGACGTGCTAAGCATGCCGATGCTGCTCTTTTTAGCACCCGCGCACGCATTTGTGCGAAAACGCGTTTTAAGCATGCACATGCATCCTTTGGTAGACGCGGATGAAGTTTTCTGCAAAACCACAAGATGTGCATGCAAATGGTGCTTTTTGCAGAACGCGCACGTGAATTTCTACCAAACGACGTGCTAAGCATGCCGATGCTGCTATTTTTAGCACCCGCGCATGCATTTTTGCGAAAACGCGTTTTAAGCATGCACATGCATCTTTTGGTAGACGCGGATGAAGTTTTCTGCAAAACCACAAGATGTGCATGCAAATGGTGCTTTTTGCAGAACGCGCACGTGGATTTCTACCAAACGACGTGCTTGCATGCCGATGCTGCTCTTTTTAGCACCCGCGCACGCATTTTTGCGAAAACGCGTTTTAAGCATGCAAATGCATCTTTTGGTAGACGCGGATGAAGTTTTCTGCAAAACCACAAGATGTGCATGCAAATGGTGCTTTTTGCAGAACGCGCACGTGGATTTCTACCAAACGACGTGCTAAGCTTGCCGATGCTGCTCTTTTTAGCACCCGCGCACGGATTTGTGCGAAAACGCGTTTTAAGCATGCACATGCATCTTTTGGTAGACGCGGATGAAGTTTTCTGCAAAACCACAAGATGTGCATGCAAATGGTGCTTTTTGCAGAACGCGCACGTGGATTTCTACCAAACGACGTGCTAAGCATGCCGATGCTGCTCTTTTTAGCACCCGCGCACGCATTTGCGCGAAAACGCGTTTTAAGCATGCACATGCATCTTTTGGTAGACGCGGATGAAGTTTTCTGCAAAACCACAAGATGTGCATGCAAATGGTGCTTTTTGCAGAACGCGCACGTGGATTTCTACCAAACGACGTGCTAAGCATGCCGATGCTGCTCTTTTTAGCACCCGCGCACGGATTTGTGCGAAAACGCGTTTTAAGCATGCACATGCATCTTTTGGTAGACGCGGATGAAGTTTTCTGCAAAACCACAAGATGTCCATGCAAATGGTGCTTTTTGCAGAACGCGCACGTGGATTTCTACCAAACGACGTGCTAAGCATGCCGATGCTGCTCTTTTTAGCACCCGCGCACGCATTTGTGCGAAAACGCGTTTTAAGCATGCACATGCATCTTTTGGTAGACGCGGATGAAGTTTTCTGCAAAACCACAAGATGTGCATGCAAATGGTGCTTTTTGCAGAACGCGCACGTGGATTTCTACCAAACGACGTGCTAAGCATGCCGATGCTGCTCTTTTTAGCACCCGCGCACGGATTTGTGCGAAAACGCGTTTTAAGCATGCACATGCATCTTTTGGTAGACGCGGATGAAGTTTTCTGCAAAACCACAAGATGTGCATGCAAATGGTGCTTTTGGCAGAACGCGCACGTGGATTTCTACCAAACGACGTGCTAAGCATGCCGATGCTGCTCTTATTAGCACCCGCGCACGCATTTGTGCGAAAACGCGTTTTAAGCATGCACATGCATCTTTTGGTAGACGCGGATGAAGTTTTGTGCAAAACCACAAGATGTGCATGCAAATGGTGCTTTTTGCAGAACGCGCACGTGGATTTCTACCAAACGACGTGCTAAGCATGCCGATGCTGCTCTTTTTAGCACCCGCGCACGGATTTGTGCGAAAACGCGTTTTAAGCATGCACATGCATCTTTTGATAGACGCGGATGAAGTTTTCTGCAAAACCACAAGATGTGCATGCAAATGGTGCTTTTGGCAGAACGCGCACGTGGATTTCTACCAAACGACGTGCTAAGCATGCCGATGCTGCTCTTTTTAGCACCCGCGCACGCATTTGTGCGAAAACGCGTTTTAAGCATGCACATGCATCTTTTGGTAGACGCGGATGACGTTTTCTGCAAAACCACAAGATGTGCATGCAAATGGTGCTTTTTGCAGAACGCGCACGTGAATTTCTACCAAACGACGTGCTAAGCATGCCGATGCTGCTATTTTTAGCACCCGCGCATGCATTTTTGCGAAAACGCGTTTTAAGCATGCACATGCATCTTTTGGTAGACGCGGATGAAGTTTTCTGCAAAACCACAAGATGTGCATGCAAATGGTGCTTTTTGCAGAACGCGCACGTGGATTTCTACCAAACGACGTGCTAAGCATGCCGATGCTGCTCTTTTTAGCACCCGCGCACGGATTTGTGCGAAAACGCGTTTTAAGCATGCACATGCATCTTTTGATAGACGCGGATGAAGTTTTCTGCAAAACCACAAGATGTGCATGCAAATGGTGCCTTTTGGAGAACGCGCACGTGGATTTCTACCAAACGACGTGCTAAGCATGCCGATGCTGCTCTTTTTAGCACCCGCGCACGCATTTGTGCGAAAACGCGTTTTAAGCATGCACATGCATCTTTTGGTAGACGCGGATGAAGTTTTCTGCAAAACCACAAGATGTGCATGCAAATGGTGCTTTTTGCAGAACGCGCATGTGAATTTCTACCAAACGACGTGCTAAGCATGCCGATGCTGCTATTTTTAGCCCCCGCGCACGCATTTTTGCGAAAACGCGTTTTAAGCATGCACATGCATCTTTTGGTAGACGCGGATGAAGTTTTCTGCAAAACCACAAGATGTGCATGCAAATGGTGCTTTTTGCAGAACGCGCACGTGGATTTCTACCAAACGACGTGCTAAGCATCCCGATGCTGCTCTTTTTAGCACCCGCGCACGCATTTGTGCGAAAACGCGTTTTAAGCATGCACATGCATCTTTTGGTAGACGCGGATGAAGTTTTCTGCAAAACCACAAGATGTGCATGCAAATGGTGCTTTTTGCAGAACGCGCACGTGGATTTCTACCAAACGACGTGCTAAGCATGCCGATGCTGCTCTTTTTAGCACCCGCGCACGCATTTGTGCGAAAACGCGTTTTAAGCATGCACATGCATCTTTTGGTAGACGCGGATGAAGTTTTCTGCAAAACCACAAGATGTGCATGCAAATGGTGCTTTTTGCAGAACGCGCACGTGGATTTCTACCAAACGACGTGCTAAGCATGCCGATGCTGCTCTTTTTAGCACCCGCGCACGGATTTGTGCGAAAACGCGTTTTAAGCATGCACATGCATCTTTTCATAGACGCGGATGAAGTTTTCTGCAAAACCACAAGATGTGCATGCAAATGGTGCTTTTGGCAGAACGCGCACGTGGATTTCTACCAAACGACGTGCTAAGCATGCCGATGCTGCTCTTTTTAGCACCCGCGCACGCATTTGTGCGAAAACGCGTTTTAAGCATGCACATGCATCTTTTCATAGACGCGGATGAAGTTTTCTGCAAAACCACAAGATGTGCATGCAAATGGTGCTTTTGGCAGAACGCGCACGTGGATTTCTACCAAACGACGTGCTAAGCATGCCGATGCTGCTCTTTTTAGCACCCGCGCACGCATTTGTGCGAAAACGCGTTTTAAGCATGCACATGCATCCTTTGGTAGACGCGGATGAAGTTTTCTGCAAAACCACAAGATGTGCATGCAAATGGTGCTTTTTGCAGAACGCGCACGTGAATTTCTACCAAACGACGTGCTAAGCATGCCGATGCTGCTATTTTTAGCACCCGCGCATGCATTTTTGCGAAAACGCGTTTTAAGCATGCACATGCATCTTTTGGTAGACGCGGATGAAGTTTTCTGCAAAACCACAAGATGTGCATGCAAATGGTGCTTTTTGCAGAACGCGCACGTGGATTTCTACCAAACGACGTGCTAAGCATGCCGATGCTGCTCTTTTTAGCACCCGCGCACGCATTTTTGCGAAAACGCGTTTTAAGCATGCACATGCATCTTTTGGTAGACGCGGATGAAGTTTTCTGCAAAACCACAAGATGTGCATGCAAATGGTGCTTTTTGCAGAACGCGCACGTGGATTTCTACCAAACGACGTGCTAAGCATGCCGATGCTGCTCTTTTTAGCACCCGCGCACGCATTTGTGCGAAAACGCGTTTTAAGCATGCACATGCATCTTTTGGTAGACGCGGATGAAGTTTTCTGCAAAACCACAAGATGTGCATGCAAATGGTGCTTTTTGCAGAACGCGCACGTGGATTTCTACCAAACGACGTGCTAAGCATGCCGATGCTGCTATTTTTAGCACCCGCGCACGGATTTGTGCGAAAACGCGTTTTAAGCATGCACATGCATCTTTTGGTAGACGCGGATGAAGTTTTCTGCAAAACCACAAGATGTGCATGCAAATGGTGCTTTTGGCAGAACGCGCACGTAGATTTCTACCAAACGACGTGCTAAGCATGCCGATGCTGCTATTTTTAGCACCCGCGCACGCATTTGTGCGAAAACACGTTTTAAGCATGCACATGCATCTTTTGGTAGACGCGGATGAAGTTTTCTCCAAAGCCACAAGATGTGCATGCAAATGGTGCTTTTTGCAGAACGGGCACGTGGATTTCTACCAAACAACGTGCTAAGCATGCCGATGCTGCTCTTTTTAGCACCCGCGCACGCATTTGTGCGAAAACGCGTTTTAAGCATGCACATGCATCTTTTGGTAGACGCGGATGAAGTTTTCTGCAAAACCACAAGATGTGCATGCAAATGGTGCTTTTTGCAGAACGCGCACGTGGATTTCTACCAAACGACGTGCTAAGCATGCCGATGCTGCTCTTTTTAGCACCCGCGCACGCATTTGTGCGAAAACGCGTTTTAAGCATGCACATGCATCTTTTGGTAGACGCGGATGAAGTTTTCTGCAAAACCACAAGATGTGCATGCAAATGGTGCTTTTGGCAGAACGCGCACGTCGATTTCTACCAAACGACGTGCTAAGCATGCCGATGCTGCTCTTTTTAGCACCCGCGCACGCATTTGTGCGAAAACGCGTTTTAAGCATGCACATGCATCTTTTGGTAGACGCGGATGAAGTTTTCTGCAAAACCACAAGATGTGCATGCAAATGGTGCTTTTTGCAGAACGCGCACGTGGATTTCTACCAAACGATGTGCTAAGCTTGCCGATGCTGCTCTTTTTAGCACCCGCGCACGGATTTGTGCGAAAACGCGTTTTAAGCATCCACATGCATCTTTTGGTAGACGCGGATGAAGTTTTCTGCAAAACCACAAGATGTGCATGCAAATGGTGCTTTTTGCAGAACGCGCATGTGGATTTCTACCAAACGACGTGCTAAGCATGCCGATGCTGCTCTTTTTAGCACCCGCGCACGGATTTGTGCGAAAACGCGTTTTAAGCATGCACATGCATCTTTTGGTAGACGCGGATGAAGTTTTCTGCAAAACCACAAGATGTGCATGCAAATGGTGCTTTTGGCAGAACGCGCACGTGGATTTCTACCAAACGACGTGCTAAGCATGCCGATGCTGCTCTTTTTAGCACCCGCGCACGCATTTGTGCGAAAACGCGTTTTAAGCATGCACATGCATCTTTTGGTAGACGCGGATGAAGTTTTGTGCAAAACCACAAGATGTGCATGCAAATGGTGCTTTTTGCAGAACGCGCACGTGGATTTCTACCAAACGATGTGCTAAGCTTGCCGATGCTGCTCTTTTTAGCACCTGCGCACGGATTTGTGCGAAAACGCGTTTTAAGCATGCACATGCATCTTTTGGTAGACGCGGATGGTTTTCTGCAAAACCACAAGATGTGCATGCAAATGGTGCTTTTGGCAGAACGCGCACGTGGATTTCTACCAAACGACGTGCTAAGCATGCCGATGCTGCTCTTTTTAGCACCCGCGCACGCATTTGTGCGAAAACGCGTTTTATGCATGCACATGCATCTTTTGGTAGACGCGGATGAAGTTTTCTGCAAAACCACAATATGTGCATGCAAATGGTGCTTTTTGCAGAACGCGCACGTGGATTTCTACCAAACGACGTGCTAAGCATGCCGATGCTGCTATTTTTAGCACCCGCGCACGCATTTGTGCGAAAACGCGTTTTAAGCATGCACATGCATCTTTTGGTAGACGCGGATGAAGTTTTCTGCAAAACCACAAGATGTGCATGCAAATGGTGCTTTTTGCAGAACGCGCACGTGGATTTCTACCAAACGACGTGCTAAGCATGCCGATGCTGCTCTTTTTAGCACCCGCGCACGGATTTGTGCGAAAACGCGTTTTAAGCATGCACATGCATCTTTTGGTAGACGCGGATGAAGTTTTCTGCAAAACCACAAGATGTGCATGCAAATGGTGCTTTTTGCAGAACGCGCACGTGGATTTCTACCAAACGACGTGCTAAGCATGCCGATGCTGCTCTTTTTAGCACCCGCGCACGCATTTGTGCGAAAACGCGTTTTAAGCATGCACATGCATCTTTTGGTAGACGCGGATGAAGTTTTCTGCAAAACCACAAGATGTGCATGCAAATGGTGCTTTTTGCAGAACGCGCACGTGGATTTCTACAAAACGACGTGCTAAGCATGCCGATGCTGCTCTTTTTAGCACCCGCGCACGGATTTGTGCGAAAACGCGTTTTAAGCATGCACATGCATCTTTTGGTAGACGCGGATGAAGTTTTCTGCAAAACCACAAGATGTCCATGCAAATGGTGCTTTTTGCAGAACGCGCACGTGGATTTCTACCAAACGACGTGCTAAGCATGCCGATGCTGCTCTTTTTAGCACCCGCGCACGTATTTGTGCGAAAACGCGTTTTAAGCATGCACATGCATCTTTTGGTAGACGCGGATGAAGTTTTCTGCAAAACCACAAGATGTGCATGCAAATGGTGCTTTTTGCAGAACGCGCACGTGGATTTCTACCAAACGACGTGCTAAGCATGCCGATGCTGCTCTTTTTAGCACCCGCGCACGCATTTGTGCGAAAACGCGTTTTAAGCATGCACATGCATCTTTTGGTAGACGCGGATGAAGTTTTCTGCAAAACCACAAGATGTGCATTCAAATGGTGCCTTTTGCAGAACGCGCACGTGGATTTCTACCAAACGACGTGCTAAGCATGCCGATGCTGCTCTTTTTAGCACCCGCGCACGGATTTGTGCGAAAACGCGTTTTAAGCATGCACATGCATCTTTTGGTAGACGCGGATGAAGTTTTCTGCAAAACCACAAGATGTGCATGCAAATGGTGCTTTTGGCAGAACGCGCACGTGGATTTCTACCAAACGACGTGCTAAGCATGCCGATGCTGCTCTTATTAGCACCCGCGCACGCATTTGTGCGAAAACGCGTTTTAAGCATGCACATGCATCTTTTGGTAGACGCGGATGAAGTTTTCTGCAAAACCACAAGATGTGCATGCAAATGGTGCTTTTTGCAGAACGCGCACGTGGATTTCTACCAAACGACGTGCTAAGCATGCCGATGCTGCTCTTTTTAGCACCCGCGCACGGATTTGTGCGAAAACGCGTTTTAGCGTGCACATGCATCTTTTGATAGACGCGAAGTTTTCTGCAAAACCACAACATGTGCATGCAAATGGTGCTTTTGGCAGAACGCGCACGTGGATTTCTACCAAACGACGTGCTAAGCATGCCGATGCTGCTCTTATTAGCACCCGCGCACGCATTTGTGCGAAAACGCGTTTTAAGCATGCACATGCATCTTTTGGTAGACGCGGATGAAGTTTTCTGCAAAACCACAAGATGTGCATGCAAATGGTGCTTTTTGCAGAACGCGCACGTGGATTTCTACCAAACGACATGCTAAGCATGCCGATGCTGCTCTTTTTAGCACCCGCGCACGGATTTGTGCGAAAACGCGTTTTAGCGTGCACATGCATCTTTTGATAGACGCGGATGAAGTTTTCTGCAAAACCACAACATGTGCATGCAAATGGTGCTTTTGGCAGAACGCGCACGTGGATTTCTACCAAACGACGTGCTAAGCATGCCGATGCTGCTCTTTTTAGCACCCGCGCACGCATTTGTGCGAAAACGCGTTTTAAGCATGCACATGCATCTTTTGGTAGACGCGGATGAAGTTTTCTGCAAAACCACAAGATGTGCATCCAAATGGTGCTTTTTGCAGAACGCGCACGTGAATTTCTACCAAACGACGTGCTAAGCATGCCGATGCTGCTATTTTTAGCACCCGCGCACGCATTTTTGCGAAAACGCGTTTTAAGCATGCACATGCATCTTTTGGTAGACGCGGATGAAGTTTTCTGCAAAACCACAAGATGTGCATGCAAATGGTGCTTTTTGCAGAACGCGCACGTGGATTTCTACCAAACGACGTGCTAAGCATGCCGATGCTGCTCTTTTTAGCACCCGCGCACGCATTTGTGCGAAAACGCGTTTTAAGCATGCACATGCATCTTTTGGTAGACGCGGATGAAGTTTTCTGCAAAACCACAAGATGTGCATGCAAATGGTGCTTTTTGCAGAACGCGCACGTGGATTTCTACCAAACGACGTGCTAAGCATGCCGATGCTGCTCTTTTTAGCACCCGCGCACGCATTTGTGCGAAAACGCGTTTTAAGCATGCACATGCATCTTTTGGTAGACGCGGATGAAGTTTTCTGCAAAACCACAAGATGTGCATGCAAATGGTGCTTTTTGCAGAACGCGCACGTGGATTTCTACCAAACGACGTGCTAAGCATGCCGATGCTGCTCTTTTTAGCACCCGCGCACGGATTTGTGCGAAAACGCGTTTTAGCGTGCACATGCATCTTTTGATAGACGCGGATGAAGTTTTCTGCAAAACCACAACATGTGCATGCAAATGGTGCTTTTGGCAGAACGCGCACGTGGATTTCTACCAAACGACGTGCTAAGCATGCCGATGCTGCTCTTTTTAGCACCCGCGCACGCATTTGTGCGAAAACGCGTTTTAAGCATGCACATGCATCTTTTGGTAGACGCGGATGAAGTTTTCTGCAAAACCACAAGATGTGCATGCAAATGGTGCTTTTTGCAGAACGCGCACGTGAATTTCTACCAAACGACGTGCTAAGCATGCCGATGCTGCTATTTTTAGCACCCGCGCAC
Organism: Dermacentor andersoni; assembly: GCF_023375885.2. Classification (NCBI taxonomy): domain Eukaryota; kingdom Metazoa; phylum Arthropoda; class Arachnida; order Ixodida; family Ixodidae; genus Dermacentor; species Dermacentor andersoni. The sequence continues at coordinate 15,606 of NW_027315254.1, read as the reverse complement.
GCATTTTTGCGAAAACGCGTTTTAAGCATGCACATGCATCTTTTGGTAGACGCGGATGAAGTTTTCTGCAAAACCACAAGATGTGCATGCAAATGGTGCTTTTTGCAGAACGCGCACGTGGATTTCTACCAAACGACGTGCTAAGCATGCCGATGCTGCTCTTTTTAGCACCCGCGCACGCATTTGTGCGAAAACGCGTTTTAAGCATGCACATGCATCTTTTGGTAGACGCGGATGAAGTTTTCTGCAAAACCACAAGATGTGCATGCAAATGGTGCTTTTTGCAGAACGCGCACGTCGATTTCTACCAAACGACGTGCTAAGCATGCCGATGCTGCTCTTTTTAGCACCCGCGCACGCATTTGTGCGAAAACGCGTTTTAAGCATGCACATGCATCTTTTGGTAGACGCGGATGAAGTTTTCTGCAAAACCACAAGATGTGCATGCAAATGGTGCTTTTTGCAGAACGCGCACGTGGATTTCTACCAAACGACGTGCTAAGCATGCCGATGCTGCTCTTTTTAGCACCCGCGCACGCATTTGTGCGAAAACGCGTTTTAAGCATGCACATGCATCTTTTGGTAGACGCGGATGAAGTTTTCTGCAAAACCACAAGATGTGCATGCAAATGGTGCTTTTTGCAGAACGCGCACGTGGATTTCTACCAAACGACGTGCTAAGCATGCCGATGCTGCTCTTTTTAGCACCCGCGCACGCATTTGTGCGAAAACGCGTTTTAAGCATGCACATGCATCTTTTGGTAGACGCGGATGAAGTTTTCTGCAAAACCACAAGATGTGCATGCAAATGGTGCTTTTTGCAGAACGCGCACGTGGATTTCTACCAAACGACGTGCTAAGCATGCCGATGCTGCTCTTTTTAGCACCCGCGCACGCATTTGTGCGAAAACGCGTTTTAAGCATGCACATGCATCTTTTGGTAGACGCGGATGAAGTTTTCTGCAAAACCACAAGATGTGCATGCAAATGGTGCTTTTTGCAGAACGCGCACGTGGATTTCTACCAAACGACGTGCTAAGCATGCCGATGCTGCTCTTTTTAGCACCCGCGCACGCATTTGTGCGAAAACGCGTTTTAAGCATGCACATGCATCTTTTGGTAGACGCGGATGAAGTTTTCTGCAAAACCACAAGATGTGCATGCAAATGGTGCTTTTTGCAGAACGCGCACGTGGATTTCTACCAAACGACGTGCTAAGCATGCCGATGCTGCTCTTTTTAGCACCCGCGCACGCATTTGTGCGAAAACGCGTTTTAAGCATGCACATGCATCTTTTGGTAGACGCGGATGAAGTTTTCTGCAAAACCACAAGATGTGCATGCAAATGGTGCTTTTTGCAGAACGCGCACGTGGATTTCTACCAAACGACGTGCTAAGCATGCCGATGCTGCTCTTTTTAGCACCCGCGCACGCATTTGTGCGAAAACGCGTTTTAAGCATGCACATGCATCTTTTGGTAGACGCGGATGAAGTTTTCTGCAAAACCACAAGATGTGCATGCAAATGGCGCTTTTTGCAGAACGCGCACGTGGATTTCTACCAAACGACGTGCTAAGCATGCCGATGCTGCTCTTTTTAGCACCCGCGCACGCATTTGTGCGAAAACGCGTTTTAAGCATGCATATGCATCTTTTGGTAGACGCGGATGAAGTTTTCTGCAAAACCACAAGATGTGCATGCAAATGGTGCTTTTTGCAGAACGCGCACGTGGATTTCTACCAAACAACGTGCTAAGCATGCCGATGCTGCTATTTTTAGCACCCGCGCATGCATTTTTGCGAAAACGCGTTTTAAGCATGCACATGCATCTTTTGGTAGACGCGGATGAAGTTTTCTGCAAAACCACAAGATGTGCATGCAAATGGTGCTTTTTGCAGAACGCGCACGTGGATTTCTACCAAACGACGTGCTAAGCATGCCGATGCTGCTCTTTTTAGCACCCGCGCACGGATTTGTGCGAAAACGCGTTTTAAGCATGCACATGCATCTTTTGATAGACGCGGATGAAGTTTTCTGCAAAACCACAAGATGTGCATGCAAATGGTGCTTTTGGCAGAACGCGCACGTGGATTTCTACCAAACGACGTGCTAAGCATGCCGATGCTGCTCTTTTTAGCACCCGCGCACGCATTTGTGCGAAAACGCGTTTTAAGCATGCACATGCATCCTTTGGTAGACGCGGATGAAGTTTTCTGCAAAACCACAAGATGTGCATGCAAATGGTGCTTTTTGCAGAACGCGCACGTGAATTTCTACCAAACGACCTGCTAAGCATGCCGATGCTGCTATTTTTAGCACCCGCGCATGCATTTTTGCGAAAACGCGTTTTAAGCATGCACATGCATCTTTTGGTAGACGCGGATGAAGTTTTCTGCAAAACCACAAGATGTGCATGCAAATGGTGCTTTTTGCAGAACGCGCACGTGGATTTCTACCAAACGACGTGCTAAGCATGCCGATGCTGCTCTTTTTAGCACCCGCGCACGCATTTTTGCGAAAACGCGTTTTAAGCATGCACATGCATCTTTTGGTAGACGCGGATGAAGTTTTCTGCAAAACCACAAGATGTGCATGCAAATGGTGCTTTTTGCAGAACGCGCACGTGGATTTCTACCAAACGACGTGCTAAGCATGCCGATGCTGCTCTTTTTAGCACCCGCGCACGCATTTGTGCGAAAACGCGTTTTAAGCATGCACATGCATCTTTTGGTAGACGCGGATGAAGTTTTCTGCAAAACCACAAGATGTGCATGCAAATGGTGCTTTTTGCAGAACGCGCACGTGGATTTCTACCAAACGACGTGCTAAGCTTGCCGATGCTGCTCTTTTTAGCACCCGCGCACGGATTTGTGCGAAAACGCGTTTTAAGCATGCACATGCATCTTTTGGTAGACGCGGATGAAGTTTTCTGCAAAACCACAAGATGTGCATGCAAATGGTGCTTTTTGCAGAACGCGCACGTGAATTTCTACCAAACGACGTGCTAAGCATGCCGATGCTGCTATTTTTAGCACCCGCGCACGCATTTTTGCGAAAACGCGTTTTAAGCATGCACATGCATCTTTTGGTAGACGCGGATGAAGTTTTCTGCAAAACCACAAGATGTGCATGCAAATGGTGCTTTTTGCAGAACGCGCACGTGGATTTCTACCAAACGACGTGCTAAGCATGCCGATGCTGCTCTTTTTAGCACCCGCGCACGCATTTGTGCGAAAACGCGTTTTAAGCATGCACATGCATCTTTTGGTAGACGCGGATGAAGTTTTCTGCAAAACCACAAGATGTGCATGCAAATGGTGCTTTTTGCAGAACGCGCACGTGGATTTCTACCAAACGACGTGCTAAGCATGCCGATGCTGCTCTTTTTAGCACCCGCGCACGCATTTGTGCGAAAACGCGTTTTAAGCATGCACATGCATCTTTTGGTAGACGCGGATGAAGTTTTCTGCAAAACCACAAGATGTGCATGCAAATGGTGCTTTTTGCAGAACGCGCACGTGGATTTCTACCAAACGACGTGCTAAGCATGCCGATGCTGCTCTTTTTAGCACCCGCGCACGGATTTGTGCGAAAACGCGTTTTAGCGTGCACATGCATCTTTTGATAGACGCGGATGAAGTTTTCTGCAAAACCACAACATGTGCATGCAAATGGTGCTTTTGGCAGAACGCGCACGTGGATTTCTACCAAACGACGTGCTAAGCATGCCGATGCTGCTCTTTTTAGCACCCGCGCACGCATTTGTGCGAAAACGCGTTTTAAGCATGCACATGCATCTTTTGGTAGACGCGGATGAAGTTTTCTGCAAAACCACAAGATGTGCATGCAAATGGTGCTTTTTGCAGAACGCGCACGTGAATTTCTACCAAACGACGTGCTAAGCATGCCGATGCTGCTATTTTTAGCACCCGCGCACGCATTTTTGCGAAAACGCGTTTTAAGCATGCACATGCATCTTTTGGTAGACGCGGATGAAGTTTTCTGCAAAACCACAAGATGTGCATGCAAATGGTGCTTTTTGCAGAACGCGCACGTGGATTTCTACCAAACGACGTGCTAAGCATGCCGATGCTGCTCTTTTTAGCACCCGCGCACGCATTTGTGCGAAAACGCGTTTTAAGCATGCACATGCATCTTTTGGTAGACGCGGATGAAGTTTTCTGCAAAACCACAAGATGTGCATGCAAATGGTGCTTTTTGCAGAACGCGCACGTCGATTTCTACCAAACGACGTGCTAAGCATGCCGATGCTGCTCTTTTTAGCACCCGCGCACGCATTTGTGCGAAAACGCGTTTTAAGCATGCACATGCATCTTTTGGTAGACGCGGATGAAGTTTTCTGCAAAACCACAAGATGTGCATGCAAATGGTGCTTTTTGCAGAACGCGCACGTGGATTTCTACCAAACGACGTGCTAAGCATGCCGATGCTGCTCTTTTTAGCACCCGCGCACGCATTTGTGCGAAAACGCGTTTTAAGCATGCACATGCATCTTTTGGTAGACGCGGATGAAGTTTTCTGCAAAACCACAAGATGTGCATGCAAATGGTGCTTTTTGCAGAACGCGCACGTGGATTTCTACCAAACGACGTGCTAAGCATGCCGATGCTGCTCTTTTTAGCACCCGCGCACGCATTTGTGCGAAAACGCGTTTTAAGCATGCACATGCATCTTTTGGTAGACGCGGATGAAGTTTTCTGCAAAACCACAAGATGTGCATGCAAATGGTGCTTTTTGCAGAACGCGCACGTGGATTTCTACCAAACGACGTGCTAAGCATGCCGATGCTGCTCTTTTTAGCACCCGCGCACGCATTTGTGCGAAAACGCGTTTTAAGCATGCACATGCATCTTTTGGTAGACGCGGATGAAGTTTTCTGCAAAACCACAAGATGTGCATGCAAATGGTGCTTTTTGCAGAACGCGCACGTGGATTTCTACCAAACGACGTGCTAAGCATGCCGATGCTGCTCTTTTTAGCACCCGCGCACGCATTTGTGCGAAAACGCGTTTTAAGCATGCACATGCATCTTTTGGTAGACGCGGATGAAGTTTTCTGCAAAACCACAAGATGTGCATGCAAATGGTGCTTTTTGCAGAACGCGCACGTGGATTTCTACCAAACGACGTGCTAAGCATGCCGATGCTGCTCTTTTTAGCACCCGCGCACGCATTTGTGCGAAAACGCGTTTTAAGCATGCACATGCATCTTTTGGTAGACGCGGATGAAGTTTTCTGCAAAACCACAAGATGTGCATGCAAATGGTGCTTTTTGCAGAACGCGCACGTGGATTTCTACCAAACGACGTGCTAAGCATGCCGATGCTGCTCTTTTTAGCACCCGCGCACGCATTTGTGCGAAAACGCGTTTTAAGCATGCACATGCATCTTTTGGTAGACGCGGATGAAGTTTTCTGCAAAACCACAAGATGTGCATGCAAATGACGCTTTTTGCAGAACGCGCACGTGGATTTCTACCAAACGACGTGCTAAGCATGCCGATGCTGCTCTTTTTAGCACCCGCGCACGCATTTGTGCGAAAACGCGTTTTAAGCATGCATATGCATCTTTTGGTAGACGCGGATGAAGTTTTCTGCAAAACCACAAGATGTGCATGCAAATGGTGCTTTTTGCAGAACGCGCACGTGGATTTCTACCAAACAACGTGCTAAGCATGCCGATGCTGCTATTTTTAGCACCCGCGCATGCATTTTTGCGAAAACGCGTTTTAAGCATGCACATGCATCTTTTGGTAGACGCGGATGAAGTTTTCTGCAAAACCACAAGATGTGCATGCAAATGGTGCTTTTTGCAGAACGCGCACGTGGATTTCTACCAAACGACGTGCTAAGCATGCCGATGCTGCTCTTTTTAGCACCCGCGCACGGATTTGTGCGAAAACGCGTTTTAAGCATGCACATGCATCTTTTGATAGACGCGGATGAAGTTTTCTGCAAAACCACAAGATGTGCATGCAAATGGTGCTTTTGGCAGAACGCGCACGTGGATTTCTACCAAACGACGTGCTAAGCATGCCGATGCTGCTCTTTTTAGCACCCGCGCACGCATTTGTGCGAAAACGCGTTTTAAGCATGCACATGCATCCTTTGGTAGACGCGGATGAAGTTTTCTGCAAAACCACAAGATGTGCATGCAAATGGTGCTTTTTGCAGAACGCGCACGTGAATTTCTACCAAACGACCTGCTAAGCATGCCGATGCTGCTATTTTTAGCACCCGCGCATGCATTTTTGCGAAAACGCGTTTTAAGCATGCACATGCATCTTTTGGTAGACGCGGATGAAGTTTTCTGCAAAACCACAAGATGTGCATGCAAATGGTGCTTTTTGCAGAACGCGCACGTGGATTTCTACCAAACGACGTGCTAAGCATGCCGATGCTGCTCTTTTTAGCACCCGCGCACGCATTTTTGCGAAAACGCGTTTTAAGCATGCACATGCATCTTTTGGTAGACGCGGATGAAGTTTTCTGCAAAACCACAAGATGTGCATGCAAATGGTGCTTTTTGCAGAACGCGCATGTGGATTTCTACCAAACGACGTGCTAAGCATGCCGATGCTGCTCTTTTTAGCACCCGCGCACGCATTTGTGCGAAAACGCGTTTTAAGCATGCACATGCATCTTTTGGTAGACGCGGATGAAGTTTTCTGCAAAACCACAAGATGTGCATGCAAATGGTGCTTTTTGCAGAACGCGCACGTGGATTTCTACCAAACGACGTGCTAAGCTTGCCGATGCTGCTCTTTTTAGCACCCGCGCACGGATTTGTGCGAAAACGCGTTTTAAGCATGCACATGCATGTTTTGGTAGACGCGGATGAAGTTTTCTGCAAAACCACAAGATGTGCATGCAAATGGTGCTTTTTGCAGAACGCGCACGTGGATTTCTACCAAACGACGTGCTAAGCATGCCGATGCTGCTCTTTTTAGCACCCGCGCACGGATTTGTGCGAAAACGCGTTTTAAGCATGCACATGCATCTTTTGGTAGACGCGGATGAAGTTTTCTGCAAAACCACAAGATGTGCATGCAAATGGTGCTTTTTGCAGAACGCGCACGTGGATTTCTACCAAACGACGTGCTAAGCATGCCGATGCTGCTCTTTTTAGCACCCGCGCACGCATTTGTGCGAAAACGCGTTTTAAGCATGCACATGCATCTTTTGGTAGACGCGGATGAAGTTTTCTGCAAAACCACAAGATGTGCATGCAAATGGTGCTTTTTGCAGAACGCGCACGTGGATTTCTACCAAACGACGTGCTAAGCATGCCGATGCTGCTATTTTTAGCACCCGCGCACGGATTTGTGCGAAAACGCGTTTTAAGCATGCACATGCATCTTTTGGTAGACGCGGATGAAGTTTTCTGCAAAACCACAAGATGTGCATGCAAATGGTGCTTTTGGCAGAACGCGCACGTAGATTTCTACCATACGACGTGCTAAGCATGCCGCTGCTGCTCTTTTTAGCACCCGCGCACGCATTTGTGCGAAAACGCGTTTTAAGCATGCACATGCATCTTTTGGTAGACGCGGATGAAGTTTTCTGCAAAACCACAAGATCTGCATGCAAATGGTGCTTTTTGCAGAACGCGCACGTGGATTTCTACCAAACGACGTGCTAAGCATGCCGATGCTGCTATTTTTAGCACCCGCGCACGCATTTGTGCGAAAACACGTTTTAAGCATGCACATGCATCTTTTGGTAGACGCGGATGAAGTTTTCTCCAAAGCCACAAGATGTGCATGCAAATGGTGCTTTTTGCAGAACGCGCACGTGGATTTCTACCAAACGACGTGCTAAGCATGCCGATGCTGCTCTTTTTAGCACCCGCGCACGCATTTGTGCGAAAACGCGTTTTAAGCATGCACATGCATCTTTTGGTAGACGCGGATGAAGTTTTCTGCAAAACCACATGATGTGCATGCAAATGGTGCTTTTTGCAGAACGCGCACGTGGATTTCTACCAAACAACGTGCTAAGCATGCCGATGCTGCTCTTTTTAGCACCCGCGCACGCATTTGTGCGAAAACGCGTTTTAAGCATGCACATGCATCTTTTGGTAGACGCGGATGAAGTTTTCTGCAAAACCACAAGATGTGCATGCAAATGGTGCTTTTTGCAGAACGCGCACGTGGATTTCTACCAAACGACGTGCTAAGCATGCAGATGCTGCTCTTTTTAGCACCCGCGCACGCATTTGTGCGAAAACGCGTTTTAAGCATGCACATGCATCTTTTGGTAGACGCGGATGAAGTTTTCTGCAAAACCACAAGATGTGCATGCAAATGGTGCTTTTTGCAGAACGCGCACGTGGATTTCTACCAAACGACGTGCTAAGCATGCCGATGCTGCTCTTTTTAGCACCGGCGCACGCATTTGTGCGAAAACGCGTTTTAAGCATGCACATGCATCTTTTGGTAGACGCGGATGAAGTTTTCTGCAAAACCACAAGATGTGCATGCAAATGGTGCTTTTTGCAGAACGCGCACGTGGATTTCTACCAAACGACGTGCTAAGCATGCCGATGCTGCTCTTTTTAGCACCCGCGCACGGATTTGTGCGAAAACGCGTTTTAAGCATGCACATGCATCTTTTGGTAGACGCGGATGAAGTTTTCTGCAAAACCACAAGATGTGCATGCAAATGGTGCTTTTTGCAGAACGCGCACGTGGATTTCTACCAAACGATGTGCTAAGCTTGCCGATGCTGCTCTTTTTAGCACCCGCGCACGGACTTGTGCGAAAACGCGTTTTAAGCATGCACATGCATCTTTTGGTAGACGCGGATGAAGTTTTCTGCAAAACCACAAGATGTGCATGCAAATGGTGCTTTTTGCAGAACGCGCACGTGGATTTCTACCAAACGACGTGCTAAGCATGCCGATGCTGCTCTTTTTAGCACCCGCGCACGGATTTGTGCGAAAACGCGTTTTAAGCATGCACATGCATCTTTTGGTAGACGCGGATGAAGTTTTCTGCAAAACCACAAGATGTGCATGCAAATGGTGCTTTTGGCAGAACGCGCACGTGGATTTCTACCAAACGACGTGCTAAGCATGCCGATGCTGCTCTTTTTAGCACCCGCGCACGCATTTGTGCGAAAACGCGTTTTAAGCATGCACATGCATCTTTTGGTAGACGCGGATGAAGTTTTCTGCAAAACCACAAGATGTGCATGCAAATGGTGCTTTTGGCAGAACGCGCACGTAGATTTCTACCATACGACGTGCTAAGCATGCCGCTGCTGCTCTTTTTAGCACCCGCGCACGCATTTGTGCGAAAACGCGTTTTAAGCATGCACATGCATCTTTTGGTAGACGCGGATGAAGTTTTCTGCAAAACCACAAGATCTGCATGCAAATGGTGCTTTTTGCAGAACGCGCACGTGGATTTCTACCAAACGACGTGCTAAGCATGCCGATGCTGCTATTTTTAGCACCCGCGCACGCATTTGTGCGAAAACACGTTTTAAGCATGCACATGCATCTTTTGGTAGACGCGGATGAAGTTTTCTCCAAAGCCACAAGATGTGCATGCAAATGGTGCTTTTTGCAGAACGCGCACGTGGATTTCTACCAAACGACGTGCTAAGCATGCCGATGCTGCTCTTTTTAGCACCCGCGCACGCATTTGTGCGAAAACGCGTTTTAAGCATGCACATGCATCTTTTGGTAGACGCGGATGAAGTTTTCTGCAAAACCACAAGATGTGCATGCAAATGGTGCTTTTTGCAGAACGCGCACGTGGATTTCTACCAAACAACGTGCTAAGCATGCCGATGCTGCTCTTTTTAGCACCCGCGCACGCATTTGTGCGAAAACGCGTTTTAAGCATGCACATGCATCTTTTGGTAGACGCGGATGAAGTTTTCTGCAAAACCACAAGATGTGCATGCAAATGGTGCTTTTTGCAGAACGCGCACGTGGATTTCTACCAAACGACGTGCTAAGCATGCCGATGCTGCTCTTTTTAGCACCCGGGCACGCATTTGTGCGAAAACGCGTTTTAAGCATGCACATGCATCTTTTGGTAGACGCGGATGAAGTTTTCTGCAAAACCACAAGATGTGCATGCAAATGGTGCTTTTTGCAGAACGCGCACGTGGATTTCTACCAAACGATGTGCTAAGCTTGCCGATGCTGCTCTTTTTAGCACCCGCGCACGGATTTGTGCGAAAACGCGTTTTAAGCATGCACATGCATCTTTTGGTAGACGCGGATGAAGTTTTCTGCAAAACCACAAGATGTGCATGCAAATGGTGCTTTTGGCAGAACGCGCACGTAGATTTCTACCATACGACGTGCTAAGCATGCCGCTGCTGCTCTTTTTAGCACCCGCGCACGCATTTGTGCGAAAACGCGTTTTAAGCATGCACATGCATCTTTTGGTAGACGCGGATGAAGTTTTCTGCAAAACCACAAGATGTGCATGCAAATGGTGCTTTTTGCAGAACGCGCACGTGGATTTCTACCAAACGACATGCTAAGCATGCCGATGCTGCTCTTTTTAGCACCCGCGCACGCATTTGTGCGAAAACGCGTTTTAAGCATGCACATGCATCTTTTGGTAGACGCGGATGAAGTTTTCTGCAAAACCACAAGATGTGCATGCAAATGGTGCTTTTTGCAGAACGCGCACGTGGATTTCTACCAAACGACGTGCTAAGCATGCCGATGCTGCTATTTTTAGCACCCGCGCACGGATTTGTGCGAAAACGCGTTTTAAGCATGCACATGCATCTTTTGGTAGACGCGGATGAAGTTTTCTGCAAAACCACAAGATGTGCATGCAAATGGTGCTTTTTGCAGAACGCGCACGTGGATTTCTACCAAACGACGTGCTAAGCATGCCGATGCTGCTATTTTTAGCACCCGCGCACGCATTTGTGCGAAAACGCGTTTTAAGCATGCACATGCATCTTTTGGTAGACGCGGATCAAGTTTTCTGCAAAACCACAAGATGTGCATGCAAATGGTGCTTTTTGCAGAACGCGCACGTGGATTTCTACCAAACGACGTGCTAAGCATGCCGATGCTGCTCTTTTTAGCACCCGCGCACGGATTTGTGCGAAAACGCGTTTTAAGCATGCACATGCATCTTTTGGTAGACGCGGATGAAGTTTTCTGCAAAACCACAAGATGTGCATGCAAATGGTGCTTTTTGCAGAACGCGCACGTGGATTTCTACCAAACGACATGCTAAGCATGCCGATGCTGCTCTTTTTAGCACCCGCGCACGCATTTGTGCGAAAACGCGTTTTAAGCATGCACATGCATCTTTTGGTAGACGCGGATGAAGTTTTCTGTAAAACCACAAGATGTGCATGCAAATGGTGCTTTTTGCAGAACGCGCACGTGGATTTCTACCAAACGACGTGCTAAGCATGCCGATGCTGCTATTTTTAGCACCCGCGCACGGATTTGTGCGAAAACGCGTTTTAAGCATGTACATGCATCTTTTGGTAGACGCGGATGAAGTTTTCTGCAAAACCACAAGATGTGCATGCAAATGGTGCTTTTGGCAGAACGCGCACGTAGATTTCTACCATACGACGTGCTAAGCATGCCGCTGCTGCTCTTTTTAGCACCCGCGCACGCATTTGTGCGAAAACGCGTTTTAAGCATGCACATGCATCTTTTGGTAGACGCGGATGAAGTTTTCTGCAAAACCACAAGATCTGCATGCAAATGGTGCTTTTTGCAGAACGCGCACGTGGATTTCTACCAAACGACGTGCTAAGCATGCCGATGCTGCTATTTTTAGCACCCGCGCACGCATTTGTGCGAAAACACGTTTTAAGCATGCACATGCATCTTTTGGTAGACGCGGATGAAGTTTTCTCCAAAGCCACAAGATGTGCATGCAAATGGTGCTTTTTGCAGAACGCGCACGTGGATTTCTACCAAACGACGTGCTAAGCATGCCGATGCTGCTCTTTTTAGCACCCGCGCACGCATTTGTGCGAAAACGCGTTTTAAGCATGCACATGCATCTTTTGGTAGACGCGGATGAAGTTTTCTGCAAAACCACAAGATGTGCATGCAAATGGTGCTTTTTGCAGAACGCGCACGTGGATTTCTACCAAACAACGTGCTAAGCATGCCGATGCTGCTCTTTTTAGCACCCGCGCACGCATTTGTGCGAAAACGCGTTTTAAGCATGCACATGCATCTTTTGGTAGACACGGATGAAGTTTTCTGCAAAACCACAAGATGTGCATGCAAATGGTGCTTTTGGCAGAACGCGCACGTAGATTTCTACCATACGACGTGCTAAGCATGCCGCTGCTGCTCTTTTTAGCACCCGCGCACGCATTTGTGCGAAAACGCGTTTTAAGCATGCACATGCATCTTTTGGTAGACGCGGATGAAGTTTTCTGCAAAACCACAAGATCTGCATGCAAATGGTGCTTTTTGCAGAACGCGCACGTGGATTTCTACCAAACGACGTGCTAAGCATGCCGATGCTGCTATTTTTAGCACCCGCGCACGCATTTGTGCGAAAACACGTTTTAAGCATGCACATGCATCTTTTGGTAGACGCGGATGAAGTTTTCTCCAAAGCCACAAGATGTGCATGCAAATGGTGCTTTTTGCAGAACGCGCACGTGGATTTCTACCAAACGACGTGCTAAGCATGCCGATGCTGCTCTTTTTAGCACCCGCGCACGCATTTGTGCGAAAACGCGTTTTAAGCATGCACATGCATCTTTTGGTAGACGCGGATGAAGTTTTCTGCAAAACCACAAGATGTGCATGCAAATGGTGCTTTTTGCAGAACGCGCACGTGGATTTCTACCAAACAACGTGCTAAGCATGCCGATGCTGCTCTTTTTAGCACCCGCGCACGCATTTGTGCGAAAACGCGTTTTAAGCATGCACATGCATCTTTTGGTAGACGCGGATGAAGTTTTCTGCAAAACCACAAGATGTGCATGCAAATGGTGCTTTTTGCAGAACGCGCACGTGGATTTCTACCAAACGACGTGCTAAGCATGCCGATGCTGCTCTTTTTAGCACCCGCGCACGCATTTGTGCGAAAACGCGTTTTTAAGCATGCACATGCATCTTTTGGTAGACGCGGATGAAGTTTTCTGCAAAACCACAAGATGTGCATGCAAATGGTGCTTTTGGCAGAACGCGCACGTCGATTTCTACCAAACGACGTGCTAAGCATGCCGATGCTGCTCTTTTTAGCACCCGCGCACGCATTTGTGCGAAAACGCGTTTTAAGCATGCACATGCATCTTTTGGTAGACGCGGATGAAGTTTTCTGCAAAACCACAAGATGTGCATGCAAATGGTGCTTTTTGCAGAACGCGCACGTGGATTTCTACCAAACGACGTGCTAAGCATGCCGATGCTGCTCTTTTTAGCACCGGCGCACGCATTTGTGCGAAAACGCGTTTTAAGCATGCACATGCATCTTTTGGTAGACGCGGATGAAGTTTTCTGCAAAACCACAAGATGTGCATGCAAATGGTGCTTTTTGCAGAACGCGCACGTGGATTTCTACCAAACGACGTGCTAAGCATGCCGATGCTGCTCTTTTTAGCACCCGCGCACGGATTTGTGCGAAAACGCGTTTTAAGCATGCACATGCATCTTTTGGTAGACGCGGATGAAGTTTTCTGCAAAACCACAAGATGTGCATGCAAATGGTGCTTTTGGCAGAACGCGCACGTGGATTTCTACCAAACGACGTGCTAAGCATGCCGATGCTGCTCTTTTTAGCACCCGCGCACGCATTTGTGCGAAAACGCGTTTTAAGCATGCACATGCATCTTTTGGTAGACGCGGAGGAAGTTTTGTGCAAAACCACAAGATGTGCATGCAAATGGTGCTTTTTGCAGAACGCGCACGTGGATTTCTACCAAACGATGTGCTAAGCTTGCCGATGCTGCTCTTTTTAGCACCTGCGCACGGATTTGTGCGAAAACGCGTTTTAAGCATGCACATGCATCTTTTGGTAGACGCGGATGAAGTTTTCTGCAAAACCACAAGATGTGCATGCAAATGGTGCTTTTGGCAGAACGCGCACGTGGATTTCTACCAAACGACGTGCTAAGCATGCCGATGCTGCTCTTTTTAGCACCCGCGCACGCATTTGTGCGAAAACGCGTTTTAAGCATGCACATGCATCTTTTGGTAGACGCGGATGAAGTTTTCTGCAAAACCACAAGATGTGCATGCAAATGGTGCTTTTTGAAGAACGCGCACGTGGATTTCTACCAAACGACGTGCTAAGCATGCCGATGCTGCTCTTTTTAGCACCCGCGCACGGATTTGTGCGAAAACGCGTTTTAAGCATGCACATGCATCTTTTGGTAGACGCGGATGAAGTTTTCTGCAAAACCACAAGATGTGCATGCAAATGGTGCTTTTGACCGAACGCGCATGTAGATTTCTACCAAACGACGTGCTAAGCATGCCGATGCTGCTCTTTTTAGCACCCGCGCACGCATTTGTGCGAAAACGCGTTTTAAGCATGCACATGCATCTTTTGGTAGACGCGGATGAAGTTTTCTGCAAAACCACAAGATGTGCATGCAAATGGCGCTTTTTGCAGAACGCGCACGTGGATTTCTACCAAACGACGTGCTAAGCATGCCGATGCTGCTATTTTTAGCACCCGCGCACGCATTTGTGCGAAAACGCGTTTTAAGCATGCACATGCATCTTTTGGTAGACGCAGATGAAGTTTTCTGCAAAACCACAAGATGTGCATGCAAATGGTGCTTTTTGCAGAACGCGCACGTGGATTTCTACCAAACGACGTGCTAAGCATGCCGATGCTGCTCTTTTTAGCACCCGCGCACGGATTTGTGCGAAAACGCGTTTTAAGCATGCACATGCATCTTTTGGTAGACGCGGATGAAGTTTTCTGCAAAACCACAAGATGTGCATGCAAATGGTGCTTTTTGCAGAACGCGCACGTGGATTTCTACCAAACGACGTGCTAAGCATGCCGATGCTGCTCTTTTTAGCACCCGCGCACGCATTTGTGCGAAAACGCGTTTTAAGCATGCACATGCATCTTTTGGTAGACGCGGATGAAGTTTTCTGCAAAACCACAAGATGTGCATGCAAATGGTGCTTCTTGCAGAACGCGCACGTGGATTTCAACAAAACGACGTGCTAAGCATGCCGATGCTGCTCTTTTTAGCACCCGCGCACGGATTTGTGCGAAAACGCGTTTTAAGCATGCACATGTATCTTTTGGTAGACGCGGATGAAGTTTTCTGCAAAACCACAAGATGTCCATGCAAATGGTGCTTTTTGCAGAACGCGCACGTGGATTTCTACCAAACGACGTGCTAAGCATGCCGATGCTGCTCTTTTTAGCACCCGCGCACGTATTTGTGCGAAAACGCGTTTTAAGCATGCACATGCATCTTTTGGTAGACGCGGATGAAGTTTTCTGCAAAACCACAAGTTGTGCATGCAAATGGTGCTTTTTGCAGAACGCGCACGTGGATTTCTACCAAACGACGTGCTAAGCATGCCGATGCTGCTCTTTTTAGCACCCGCGCACGCATTTGTGCGAAAACGCGTTTTAAGCATGCAC
>NW_027315253.1:0-46935 GCF_023375885.2 Dermacentor andersoni | reverse complement strand
ACACACGCGAGACAGATGTGCATGCAAATGGTGCTTTTCGCAGAACGCGCACATGGATTTCTACCAAACGACGTGCTAAGCATGCCGATGCTGCTCTTTTTAGCACCCGCGCACGGATTCGTGCGAAACGCGTTTTAAGCATGCACATGCATCTTTTGGTAGACGAGATTGTGAAGTTTTCTGCAAAACCACAAGATGTGCATGCAAATGGTGCTTTTCGCAGAACGCGCACGTGGATTTCTACCAAACAACGTGCTAAGCATGCCGACGCTGCTCTTTTTAGCACCCGCGCACGGATTCGTGCGAAAACGCGTTTTAAGCAAGCACATGCATCTTTTGGTAGACGAGATTGAAGTTTCTGCAAAACCACAATATGTGCATGCAAATGGTGCTTTTCGCAGAACGCGCACGTGGATTTCTACCAAACAACGTGCTAAGCATGCGATGCTGCTCTTTTTAGCACCCGCGCACGGATTCGTGCGAAAACGCGTTTTAAGCATGCACATGCATCTTTTGGTAGACGAGATTGAAGTTTTCTGCAAAACCACAAGATGTGCATGCAAATGGTGCTTTTCGCAGAACGCCCACGTGGATTTCTACCAAACAACGTGCTAAGCATGCCGATGCTGCTCTTTTTAGCACCCGCGCACGTATTTGTGCGAAAACGCGTTTTAAGCATGCACATGCATCTTTTGGTAGACGAGATTGAAGTTTTCTGCAAAACCACAAGATGTGCATGCAAATGGTGCTTTTCGCAGAACGCGCACGTGGATTTCTACCAAACAACGTGCTAAGCATGCCGATGCTGCTCTTTTTAGCACCCGCCCACGGATTCGTGCGAAAACGCGTTTTAAGCATGCACATGCATCTTTTGGTAGAGGAGATTGAAGTTTTCTGCAAAACCACAAGATGTGCATGCAAATGGTGCTTTTCGCAGAACGCGCACGTGGATTTCTACGAAACAACGTGCTAAGCATGCCGATGCTGCTCTTTTTAGCACCCGCGCACGGATTCGTGCGAAAACGCGTTTTAAGCATGCACATGCATCTTTTGGTAGACGAGATTGAAGTTTTCTGCAAAACCACAAGATGTGCATGCAAATGGTGCTTTTCGCAGAACGCGCACGTGGATTTCTACCAAACAACGTGCTAAGCATGCCGATGCTGCTCTTTTTAGCACCCGCGCACGGATTCGTGCGAAAACGCGTTTTAAGCATGCACATGCATCTTTTGGTAGACGAGATTGAAGTTTTCTGCAAAACCACAAGATGTGCATGCAAATGGTGCTTTTCGCAGAACGCGCACGTGGATTTCTACCAAACAACGTGCTAAGCATGCCGATGCTGCTCTTTTTAGCACCCGCGCATGGATTCGTGCGAAAACGCGTTTTAAGCATGCACATGCATCTTTTGGTAGACGAGATTGAAGTTTTCTGCAAAACCACAAGATGTGCATGCAAATGGTGCTTTTCGCAGAACGCCCACGTGGATTTCTACCAAACAACGTGCTAAGCATGCCGATGCTGCTCTTTTTAGCACCCGCGCACGGATTTGTGCGAAAACGCGTTTTAAGCATGCACATGCATCTTTTGGTAGACGAGATTGAAGTTTTCTGCAAAACCACAAGATGTGCATGCAAATGGTGCTCTTGGCAGAACGCGTACGTGGATTTCTACCAAACGACGTGCTAAGCATGCCGATGCTGCTCTTTTTAGCACCCGCGCACGGATTCGTGCGAAAACGCGTTTTAAGCATGCACATGCATCTTTTGGTAGACGAGATTGAAGTTTTCTGCAAAACCGCAAGATGTGCATGCAAATGGTGCTTTTCGCACAACGCGCACGTGGAGTTCTACCAAACAACGTGCTAAGCATGCCGATGCTGCTCTTTTTAGCACCCGCGCACGGATTCGTGCGAAAACGCGTTTCAAGCATGCACATGCATCTTTTGGTAGACGAGATTGAAGTTTTCTGCAAAACCACAAGATGTGCATGCAAATGGTGCTTTTCGCAGAACGCGCACGTGGATTTCTACCAAACAACGTGCTAAGCATGCCGATGCTGCTCTTTTTAGCACCCGCGCACGGATTCGTGCGAAAACGCGTTTTAAGCATGCACATGCATCTTTTGGTAGACGAGATTGAAGTTTTCTGCAAAACCACAAGATGTGCATGCAAATGGTGCTTTTCGCAGAACGCGCACGTGGATTTCTACCAAACAACGTGCTAAGCATGCCGATGCTGCTCTTTTTAGCACCCGCGCACGGATTCGTGCGAAAACGCGTTTTAAGCATGCACATGCATCTTTTGGTAGACGAGATT
The DNA here is from genome assembly GCF_023375885.2 of Dermacentor andersoni. Lineage (NCBI taxonomy): Eukaryota > Metazoa > Arthropoda > Arachnida > Ixodida > Ixodidae > Dermacentor > Dermacentor andersoni. The sequence goes on along the minus strand of NW_027315253.1, from coordinate 44,617 downwards.
GAAGTTTTCTGCAAAACCGCAAGATGTGCATGCAAATGGTGCTTTTCGCACAACGCGCACGTGGAGTTCTACCAAACAACGTGCTAAGCATGCCGATGCTGCTCTTTTTAGCACCCGCGCACGGATTCGTGCGAAAACGCGTTTCAAGCATGCACATGCATCTTTTGGTAGACGAGATTGAAGTTTTCTGCAAACCACAAGATGTGCATGCAAATGGTGCTTTTCGCAGAACGCGCACGTGGATTTCTACCAAACAACGTGCTAAGCATGCCGATGCTGCTCTTTTTAGCACCCGCGCACGGATTCGTGCGAAAACGCGTTTTAAGCATGCACATGCATCTTTTGGTAGACGAGATTGAAGTTTTCTGCAAAACCACAAGATGTGCATGCAAATGGTGCTTTTCGCAGAACGCGCACGTGGATTTCTACCAAACAACGTGCTAAGCATGCCGATGCTGCTCTTTTTAGCACCCGCGCACGGATTCGTGCGAAAACGCGTTTAAGCATGCACATGCATCTTTTGGTAGACGAGATTGAAGTTTTCTGCAAAACCACAAGATGTGCATGCAAATGGTGCTTTTCGCAGAACGCGCACGTGGATTTCTACCAAACAACGTGCTAAGCATGCCGATGCTGCTCTTTTTAGCACCCGCGCACGGATTCGTGCGAAAGCGCGTTTTAAGCATGCACATGCATCTTTTGGTAGACGAGATTGAAGTTTTCTGCAAAACCACAAGATGTGCATGCAAAAGGTGCTTTTCGCAGAACGCGCACGTGGATTTCTACCAAACAACATGCTAAGCATGCCGATGCTGCTCTTTTTAGCACCCGCGCACGGATTCGTGCGAAAACGCGTTTTAAGCATGCACATGCATCTTTTGGTAGACGAGATTGAAGTTTTCTCAAAACCACAATATGTGCATGCAAATGGTGCTTTTCGCAGAACGCGCACGTGGATTTCTACCAAACAACGTGCTAAGCATGCCGATGCTGCTCTTTTTAGCACCCGCGCACGGATTCGTGCGAAAACGCGTTTTAAGCATGCACATGCATCTTTTGGTAGACGAGATTGAAGTTTTCTGCAAAACCACAAGATGTGCATGCAAATGGTGCTTTTCGCAGAACGCGCACGTGGATTTCTACCAAACAACGTGCTAAGCATGCCGATGCTGCTCTTTTTAGCACCCGCGCACGGATTCGTGCGAAAACGCGTTTTAAGCATGCACATGCATCTTTTGGTAGACGAGATTGAAGTTTTCTGCAAAACCACAATATGTGCATGCAAATGGTGCTTTTCGCAGAACGCGCACGTGGATTTCTACCAAACAACGTGCTAAGCATGCCGATGCTGCTCTTTTTAGCACCCGCGCACGGATTCGTGCGAAAACGCGTTTTAAGCATGCACATGCATCTTTTGGTAGACGAGATTGAAGTTTTCTGCAAAACCACAAGATGGGCATGCAAATGGTGCTTTTCGCAGAACGCCCACGTGGATTTCTACCAAACAACGTGCTAAGCATGCCGATGCTGCTCTTTTTAGCACCCGCGCACGTATTTGTGCGAAAACGCGTTTTAAGCATGCACATGCATCTTTTGGTAGACGAGATTGAAGTTTTCTGCAAAACCACAAGATGTGCATGCAAATGGTGCTTTTCGCAGAACGCGCACGTGGATTTCTACCAAACAACGTGCTAAGCATGCCGATGCTGCTCTTTTTAGCACCCGCGCACGGATTCGTGCGAAAACGCGTTTTAAGCATGCACATGCATCTTTTGGTAGAGGAGATTGAAGTTTTCTGCAAAACCACAATATGTGCATGCAAATGGTGCTTTTCGCAGAACGCGCACGTGGATTTCTACGAAACAACGTGCTAAGCATGCCGATGCTGCTCTTTTTAGCACCCGCGCACGGATTCGTGCGAAAACGCGTTTTAAGCATGCACATGCATCTTTTGGTAGACGAGATTGAAGTTTTCTGCAAAACCACAAGATGTGCATGCAAATGGTGCTTTTCGCAGAACGCGCACGTGGATTTCTACCAAACAACGTGCTAAGCATGCCGATGCTGCTCTTTTTAGCACCCGCGCACGGATTCGTGCGAAAACGCGTTTTAAGCATGCACATGCATCTTTTGGTAGACGAGATTGAAGTTTTCTGCAAAACCACAAGATGTGCATGCAAATGGTGCTTTTCGCAGAACGCGCACGTGGATTTCTACCAAACAACGTGCTAAGCATGCCGATGCTGCTCTTTTTAGCACCCGCGCACGGATTCGTGCGAAAACGCGTTTTAAGCATGCACATGCATCTTTTGGTAGACGAGATTGAAGTTTTCTGCAAAACCACAAGATGTGCATGCAAATGGTGCTTTTCGCAGAACGCCCACGTGGATTTCTACCAAACAACGTGCTAAGCATGCCGATGCTGCTCTCTTTAGCACCCGCGCACGGATTTGTGCGAAAACGCGTTTTAAGCATGCACATGCATCTTTTGGTAGACGAGATTGAAGTTTTCTCAAAACCACAATATGTGCATGCAAATGGTGCTTTTCGCAGAACGCGCACGTGGATTTCTACCAAACAACGTGCTAAGCATGCCGATGCTGCTCTTTTTAGCACCCGCGCACGGATTCGTGCGAAAACGCGTTTTAAGCATGCACATGCATCTTTTGGTAGACGAGATTGAAGTTTTCTGCAAAACCACAAGATGTGCATGCAAATGGTGCTTTTCGCAGAACGCGCACGTGGATTTCTACCAAACAACGTGCTAAGCATGCCGATGCTGCTCTTTTTAGCACCCGCGCACGGATTCGTGCGAAAACGCGTTTTAAGCATGCACATGCATCTTTTGGTAGACGAGATTGAAGTTTTCTGCAAAACCACAAGATGTGCATGCAAATGGTGCTTTTCGCAGAACGCCCACGTGGATTTCTACCAAACAACGTGCTAAGCATGCCGATGCTGCTCTCTTTAGCACCCGCGCACGGATTTGTGCGAAAACGCGTTTTAAGCATGCACATGCATCTTTTGGTAGACGAGATTGAAGTTTTCTCAAAACCACAATATGTGCATGCAAATGGTGCTTTTCGCAGAACGCGCACGTGGATTTCTACCAAACAACGTGCTAAGCATGCCGATGCTGCTCTTTTTAGCACCCGCGCACGGATTCGTGCGAAAACGCGTTTTAAGCATGCACATGCATCTTTTGGTAGACGAGATTGAAGTTTTCTGCAAAACCACAAGATGTGCATGCAAATGGTGCTTTTCGCAGAACGCGCACGTGGATTTCTACCAAACAACGTGCTAAGCATGCCGATGCTGCTCTTTTTAGCACCCGCGCACGGATTCGTGCGAAAACGCGTTTTAAGCATGCACATGCATCTTTTGGTAGACGAGATTGAAGTTTTCTGCAAAACCACAATATGTGCATGCAAATGGTGCTTTTCGCAGAACGCGCACGTGGATTTCTACCAAACAACGTGCTAAGCATGCCGATGCTGCTCTTTTTAGCACCCGCGCACGGATTCGTGCGAAAACGCGTTTTAAGCATGCACATGCATCTTTTGGTAGACGAGATTGAAGTTTTCTGCAAAACCACAAGATGTGCATGCAAATGGTGCTTTTCACACAACGCCCACGTGGATTTCTACCAAACAACGTGCTAAGCATGCCGATGCTGCTCTTTTTAGCACCCGCGCACGTATTTGTGCGAAAACGCGTTTTAAGCATGCACATGCATCTTTTGGTAGACGAGATTGAAGTTTTCTGCAAAACCACAAGATGTGCATGCAAATGGTGCTTTTCGCAGAACGCGCACGTGGATTTCTACCAAACAACGTGCTAAGCATGCCGATGCTGCTCTTTTTAGCACCCGCGCACGGATTCGTGCGAAAACGCGTTTTAAGCATGCACATGCATCTTTTGGTAGAGGAGATTGAAGTTTTCTGCAAAACCACAATATGTGCATGCAAATGGTGCTTTTCGCAGAACGCGCACGTGGATTTCTACGAAACAACGTGCTAAGCATGCCGATGCTGCTCTTTTTAGCACCCGCGCACGGATTCGTGCGAAAACGCGTTTTAAGCATGCACATGCATCTTTTGGTAGACGAGATTGAAGTTTTCTGCAAAACCACAAGATGTGCATGCAAATGGTGCTTTTCGCAGAACGCGCACGTGGATTTCTACCAAACAACGTGCTAAGCATGCCGATGCTGCTCTTTTTAGCACCCGCGCACGGATTCGTGCGAAAACGCGTTTTAAGCATGCACATGCATCTTTTGGTAGACGAGATTGAAGTTTTCTGCAAAACCACAAGATGTGCATGCAAATGGTGCTTTTCGCAGAACGCGCACGTGGATTTCTACCAAACAACGTGCTAAGCATGCCGATGCTGCTCTTTTTAGCACCCGCGCATGGATTCGTGCGAAAACGCGTTTTAAGCATGCACATGCATCTTTTGGTAGACGAGATTGAAGTTTTCTGCAAAACCACAAGATGTGCATGCAAATGGTGCTTTTCGCAGAACGCCCACGTGGATTTCTACCAAACAACGTGCTAAGCATGCCGATGCTGCTCTCTTTAGCACCCGCGCACGGATTTGTGCGAAAACGCGTTTTAAGCATGCACATGCATCTTTTGGTAGACGAGATTGAAGTTTTCTGCAAAACCACAAGATGTGCATGCAAATGGTGCTTTTCGCAGAACGCGCGCGTGGATTTCTACCAAACAACGTGCTAAGCATGCCGATGCTGCTCTTTTTAGCACCCGCGCACGGATTCGTGCGAAAACGCGTTTTAAGCATGCACATGCATCTTTTGGTAGACGCGGATGAAGTTTTCTGCAAAACCACAAGATGTGCATGCAAATGGTGCTCTTGGCAGAACGCGCACGTGGATTTCTACCAAACAACGTGCTAAGCATGCCGATGCTGCTCTTTTTAGCACCCGCGCACGGATTCGTGCGAAAACGCGTTTTAAGCATGCACATGCATCTTTTGGTAGACGAGATTGAAGTTTTCTGCAAAACCACAAGATGTGCATGCAAATGGTGCTTTTGGCAGAACGCGCACGTGGATTTCTACCAAACGACGTGCTAAGCATGCCGATGCTGCTCTTTTTAGCACCCGCGCACGGATTCGTGCGAAAACGCGTTTTAAGCATGCACATGCATCTTTTGGTAGACGCGGATGAAGTTTTCTGCAAAACCACAAGATGTGCATGCAAATGGTGCTCTTGGCAGAACGCGCACGTGGATTTCTACCAAACAACGTTCTAAGCATGCCGATGCTGCTCTTTTTAGCACCCGCGCACGGATTCGTGCGAAAACGCGTTTTAAGCATGCACATGCATCTTTTGGTAGACGAGATTGAAGTTTTCTGCAAAACCACAAGATGTGCATGCAAATGGTGCTTTTGGCAGAACGCGCACGTGGATTTCTACCAAACGACGTGCTAAGCATGCCGATGCTGCTCTTTTTAGCACCCGCGCACGGATTCGTGCGAAAACGCGTTTTAAGCATGCACATGCATCTTTTGGTAGACGCGGATGAAGTTTTCTGCAAAACCACAAGATGTGCATGCAAATGGTGCTCTTGGCAGAACGCGCACGTGGATTTCTTCCAAACGACGTGCTAAGCATGCCGATGCTGCTCTTTTTAGCACCCGCGCACGGATTTGTGCGAAAACGCGTTTTAAGCATGCACATGCATCTTTTGGTAGACGAGATTGAAGTTTTCTGCAAAACCACAAGATGTGCATGCAAATGGTGCTCTTGGCAGAACGCGTACGTGGATTTCTACCAAACGACGTGCTAAGCATGCCGATGCTGCTCTTTTTAGCACCCGCGCACGGATTCGTGCGAAAACGCGTTTTAAGCATGCACATGCATCTTTTGGTAGACGAGATTGAAGTTTTCTGCAAAACCGCAAGATGTGCATGCAAATGGTGCTTTTCGCACAACGCGCACGTGGAGTTCTACCAAACAACGTGCTAAGCATGCCGATGCTGCTCTTTTTAGCACCCGCGCACGGATTCGTGCGAAAACGCGTTTCAAGCATGCACATGCATCTTTTGGTAGACGAGATTGAAGTTTTCTGCAAAACCACAAGATGTGCATGCAAATGGTGCTTTTCGCAGAACGCGCACGTGGATTTCTACCAAACAACGTGCTAAGCATGCCGATGCTGCTCTTTTTAGCACCCGCGCACGGATTCGTGCGAAAACGCGTTTTAAGCATGCACATGCATCTTTTGGTAGACGAGATTGAAGTTTTCTGCAAAACCACAAGATGTGCATGCAAATGGTGCTTTTCGCAGAACGCCCACGTGGATTTCTACCAAACAACGTGCTAAGCATGCCGATGCTGCTTTTTTTAGCACCCGCGCACGGATTTGTGCGAAAACGCGTTTTAAGCATGCACATGCATCTTTTGGTAGACGAGATTGAAGTTTTCTGCAAAACCGCAAGATGTGCATGCAAATGGTGCTTTTCGCACAACGCGCACGTGGAGTTCTACCAAACAACGTGCTAAGCATGCCGATGCTGCTCTTTTTAGCACCCGCGCACGGATTCGTGCGAAAACGCGTTTTAAGCATGCACATGCATCTTTTGGTAGACGAGATTGAAGTTTTCTGCAAAACCACAAGATGTGCATGCAAATGGTGCTTTTCGCAGAACGCCCACGTGGATTTCTACCAAACAACGTGCTAAGCATGCCGATGCTGCTTTTTTTAGCACCCGCGCACGGATTTGTGCGAAAACGCGTTTTAAGCATGCACATGCATCTTTTGGTAGACGAGATTGAAGTTTTCTGCAAAACCGCAAGATGTGCATGCAAATGGTGCTTTTCGCACAACGCGCACGTGGAGTTCTACCAAACAACGTGCTAAGCATGCCGATGCTGCTCTTTTTAGCACCCGCGCACGGATTCGTGCGAAAACGCGTTTTAAGCATGCACATGCATCTTTTGGTAGACGAGATTGAAGTTTTCTGCAAAACCACAAGATGTGCATGCAAATGGTGCTTTTCGCAGAACGCGCACGTGGATTTCTACCAAACAACGTGCTAAGCATGCCGATGCTGCTCTTTTTAGCACCCGCGCACGGATTCGTGCGAAAACGCGTTTTAAGCATGCACATGCATCTTTTGGTAGACGAGATTGAAGTTTTCTGCAAAACCACAAGATGTGCATGCAAATGGTGCTTTTCGCAGAACGCGCACGTGGATTTCTACCAAACAACGTGCTAAGCATGCCGACGCTGCTCTTTTTAGCACCCGCGCACGGATTCGTGCGAAAACGCGTTTTAAGCATGCACATGCATCTTTTGGTAGACGAGATTGAAGTTTTCTGCAAAACCACAATATGTGCATGCAAATGGTGCTTTTCGCAGAACGCGCACGTGGATTTCTACCAAACAACGTGCTAAGCATGCCGATGCTGCTCTTTTTAGCACCCGCGCACGGATTCGTGCGAAAACGCGTTTTAAGCATGCACATGCATCTTTTGGTAGACGAGATTGAAGTTTTCTGCAAAACCACAAGATGTGCATGCAAATGGTGCTTTTCGCAGAACGCGCACATGGATTTCTACCAAACGACGTGCTAAGCATGCCGATGCTGCTCTTTTTAGCACCCGCGCACGGATTCGTGCGAAAACGCGATTTAAGCATGCACATGCATCTTTTGGTAGACGAGATTGAAGTTTTCTGCAAAACCACAAGATGTGCATGCAAATGGTGCTTTTCGCAGAACGCGCACGTGGATTTCTACCAAACAACGTGCTAAGCATGCCGACGCTGCTCTTTTTAGCACCCGCGCACGGATTCGTGCGAAAACGCGTTTTAAGCAAGCACATGCATCTTTTGGTAGACGAGATTGAAGTTTTCTGCAAAACCACAATATGTGCATGCAAATGGTGCTTTTCGCAGAACGCGCACGTGGATTTCTACCAAACAACGTGCTAAGCATGCCGATGCTGCTCTTTTTAGCACCCGCGCACGGATTCGTGCGAAAACGCGTTTTAAGCATGCACATGCATCTTTTGGTAGACGAGATTGAAGTTTTCTGCAAAACCACAAGATGTGCATGCAAATGGTGCTTTTCGCAGAACGCCCACGTGGATTTCTGCCAAACAACGTGCTAAGCATGCCGATGCTGCTCTTTTTAGCACCCGCGCACGTATTTGTGCGAAAACGCGTTTTAAGCATGCACATGCATCTTTTGGTAGACGAGATTGAAGTTTTCTGCAAAACCACAAGATGTGCATGCAAATGGTGCTTTTCGCAGAACGCGCACGTGGATTTCTACCAAACAACGTGCTAAGCATGCCGATGCTGCTCTTTTTAGCACCCGCCCACGGATTCGTGCGAAAACGCGTTTTAAGCATGCACATGCATCTTTTGGTAGAGGAGATTGAAGTTTTCTGCAAAACCACAAGATGTGCATGCAAATGGTGCTTTTCGCAGAACGCGCACGTGGATTTCTACGAAACAACGTGCTAAGCATGCCGATGCTGCTCTTTTTAGCACCCGCGCACGGATTCGTGCGAAAACGCGTTTTAAGCATGCACATGCATCTTTTGGTAGACGAGATTGAAGTTTTCTGCAAAACCACAAGATGTGCATGCAAATGGTGCTTTTCGCAGAACGCGCACGTGGATTTCTACCAAACAACGTGCTAAGCATGCCGATGCTGCTCTTTTTAGCACCCGCGCACGGATTCGTGCGAAAACGCGTTTTAAGCATGCACATGCATCTTTTGGTAGACGAGATTGAAGTTTTCTGCAAAACCACAAGATGTGCATGCAAATGGTGCTTTTCGCAGAACGCGCACGTGGATTTCTACCAAACAACGTGCTAAGCATGCCGATGCTGCTCTTTTTAGCACCCGCGCATGGATTCGTGCGAAAACGCGTTTTAAGCATGCACATGCATCTTTTGGTAGACGAGATTGAAGTTTTCTGCAAAACCACAAGATGTGCATGCAAATGGTGCTTTTCGCAGAACGCCCACGTGGATTTCTACCAAACAACGTGCTAAGCATGCCGATGCTGCTCTTTTTAGCACCCGCGCACGGATTTGTGCGAAAACGCGTTTTAAGCATGCACATGCATCTTTTGGTAGACGAGATTGAAGTTTTCTGCAAAACCACAAGATGTGCATGCAAATGGTGCTCTTGGCAGAACGCGTACGTGGATTTGTACCAAACGACGTGCTAAGCATGCCGATGCTGCTCTTTTTAGCACCCGCGCACGGATTCGTGCGAAAACGCGTTTTAAGCATGCACATGCATCTTTTGGTAGACGAGATTGAAGTTTTCTGCAAAACCGCAAGATGTGCATGCAAATGGTGCTTTTCGCACAACGCGCACGTGGAGTTCTACCAAACAACGTGCTAAGCATGCCGATGCTGCTCTTTTTAGCACCCGCGCACGGATTCGTGCGAAAACGCGTTTCAAGCATGCACATGCATCTTTTGGTAGACGAGATTGAAGTTTTCTGCAAAACCACAAGATGTGCATGCAAATGGTGCTTTTCGCAGAACGCGCACGTGGATTTCTACCAAACAACGTGCTAAGCATGCCGATGCTGCTCTTCTTAGCACCCGCGCACGGATTCGTGCGAAAACGCGTTTTAAGCATGCACATGCATCTTTTGGTAGACGAGATTGAAGTTTTCTGCAAAACCACAAGATGTGCATGCAAATGGTGCTTTTCGCAGAACGCGCACGTGGATTTCTACCAAACAACGTGCTAAGCATGCCGATGCTGCTCTTTTTAGCACCCGCGCACGGATTCGTGCGAAAACGCGTTTTAAGCATGCACATGCATCTTTTGGTAGACGAGATTGAAGTTTTCTGCAAAACCACAAGATGTGCATGCAAATGGTGCTTTTCGCAGAACGCGCACGTGGATTTCTACCAAACAACGTGCTAAGCATGCCGATGCTGCTCTTTTTAGCACCCGCGCACGGATTCGTGCGAAAGCGCGTTTTAAGCATGCACATGCATCTTTTGGTAGACGAGATTGAAGTTTTCTGCAAAACCACAAGATGTGCATGCAAAAGGTGCTTTTCGCAGAACGCGCACGTGGATTTCTACCAAACAACGTGCTAAGCATGCCGATGCTGCTCTTTTTAGCACCCGCGCACGGATTCGTGCGAAAACGCGTTTTAAGCATGCACATGCATCTTTTGGTAGAGGAGATTGAAGTTTTCTGCAAAACCACAATATGTGCATGCAAATGGTGCTTTTCGCAGAACGCGCACGTGGATTTCTACGAAACAACGTGCTAAGCATGCCGATGCTGCTCTTTTTAGCACCCGCGCACGGATTCGTGCGAAAACGCGTTTTAAGCATGCACATGCATCTTTTGGTAGACGAGATTGAAGTTTTCTGCAAAACCACAAGATGTGCATGCAAATGGTGCTTTTCGCAGAACGCGCACGTGGATTTCTACCAAACAACGTGCTAAGCATGCCGATGCTGCTCTTTTTAGCACCCGCGCACGGATTCGTGCGAAAACGCGTTTTAAGCATGCACATGCATCTTTTGGTAGACGAGATTGAAGTTTTCTGCAAAACCACAAGATGTGCATGCAAATGGTGCTTTTCGCAGAACGCGCACGTGGATTTCTACCAAACAACGTGCTAAGCATGCCGATGCTGCTCTTTTTAGCACCCGCGCACGGATTCGTGCGAAAACGCGTTTTAAGCATGCACATGCATCTTTTGGTAGACGAGATTGAAGTTTTCTGCAAAACCACAAGATGTGCATGCAAATGGTGCTTTTCGCAGAACGCCCACGTGGATTTCTACCAAACAACGTGCTAAGCATGCCGATGCTGCTCTCTTTAGCACCCGCGCACGGATTTGTGCGAAAACGCGTTTTAAGCATGCACATGCATCTTTTGGTAGACGAGATTGAAGTTTTCTCAAAACCACAATATGTGCATGCAAATGGTGCTTTTCGCAGAACGCGCACGTGGATTTCTACCAAACAACGTGCTAAGCATGCCGATGCTGCTCTTTTTAGCACCCGCGCACGGATTCGTGCGAAAACGCGTTTTAAGCATGCACATGCATCTTTTGGTAGACGAGATTGAAGTTTTCTGCAAAACCACAAGATGTGCATGCAAATGGTGCTTTTCGCAGAACGCGCACGTGGATTTCTACCAAACAACGTGCTAAGCATGCCGATGCTGCTCTTTTTAGCACCCGCGCACGGATTCGTGCGAAAACGCGTTTTAAGCATGCACATGCATCTTTTGGTAGACGAGATTGAAGTTTTCTGCAAAACCACAAGATGTGCATGCAAATGGTGCTTTTCGCAGAACGCCCACGTGGATTTCTACCAAACAACGTGCTAAGCATGCCGATGCTGCTCTCTTTAGCACCCGCGCACGGATTTGTGCGAAAACGCGTTTTAAGCATGCACATGCATCTTTTGGTAGACGAGATTGAAGTTTTCTCAAAACCACAATATGTGCATGCAAATGGTGCTTTTCGCAGAACGCGCACGTGGATTTCTACCAAACAACGTGCTAAGCATGCCGATGCTGCTCTTTTTAGCACCCGCGCACGGATTCGTGCGAAAACGCGTTTTAAGCATGCACATGCATCTTTTGGTAGACGAGATTGAAGTTTTCTGCAAAACCACAAGATGTGCATGCAAATGGTGCTTTTCGCAGAACGCGCACGTGGATTTCTACCAAACAACGTGCTAAGCATGCCGATGCTGCTCTTTTTAGCACCCGCGCACGGATTCGTGCGAAAACGCGTTTTAAGCATGCACATGCATCTTTTGGTAGACGAGATTGAAGTTTTCTGCAAAACCACAATATGTGCATGCAAATGGTGCTTTTCGCAGAACGCGCACGTGGATTTCTACCAAACAACGTGCTAAGCATGCCGATGCTGCTCTTTTTAGCACCCGCGCACGGATTCGTGCGAAAACGCGTTTTAAGCATGCACATGCATCTTTTGGTAGACGAGATTGAAGTTTTCTGCAAAACCACAAGATGTGCATGCAAATGGTGCTTTTCACACAACGCCCACGTGGATTTCTACCAAACAACGTGCTAAGCATGCCGATGCTGCTCTTTTTAGCACCCGCGCACGTATTTGTGCGAAAACGCGTTTTAAGCATGCACATGCATCTTTTGGTAGACGAGATTGAAGTTTTCTGCAAAACCACAAGATGTGCATGCAAATGGTGCTTTTCGCAGAACGCGCACGTGGATTTCTACCAAACAACGTGCTAAGCATGCCGATGCTGCTCTTTTTAGCACCCGCGCACGCATTCGTGCGAAAACGCGTTTTAAGCATGCACATGCATCTTTTGGTAGAGGAGATTGAAGTTTTCTGCAAAACCACAATATGTGCATGCAAATGGTGCTTTTCGCAGAACGCGCACGTGGATTTCTACGAAACAACGTGCTAAGCATGCCGATGCTGCTCTTTTTAGCACCCGCGCACGGATTCGTGCGAAAACGCGTTTTAAGCATGCACATGCATCTTTTGGTAGACGAGATTGAAGTTTCTGCAAAACCACAAGATGTGCATGCAAATGGTGCTTTTCGCAGAACGCGCACGTGGATTTCTACCAAACAACGTGCTAAGCATGCCGATGCTGCTCTTTTTAGCACCCGCGCACGGATTCGTGCGAAAACGCGTTTTAAGCATGCACATGCATCTTTTGGTAGACGAGATTGAAGTTTTCTGCAAAACCACAAGATGTGCATGCAAATGGTGCTTTTCGCAGAACGCGCACGTGGATTTCTACCAAACAACGTGCTAAGCATGCCGATGCTGCTCTTTTTAGCACCCGCGCATGGATTCGTGCGAAAACGCGTTTTAAGCATGCACATGCATCTTTTGGTAGACGAGATTGAAGTTTTCTGCAAAACCACAAGATGTGCATGCAAATGGTGCTTTTCGCAGAACGCCCACGTGGATTTCTACCAAACAACGTGCTAAGCATGCCGATGCTGCTCTCTTTAGCACCCGCGCACGGATTTGTGCGAAAACGCGTTTTAAGCATGCACATGCATCTTTTGGTAGACGAGATTGAAGTTTTCTGCAAAACCACAAGATGTGCATGCAAATGGTGCTTTTCGCAGAACGCGCACGTGGATTTCTACCAAACAACGTGCTAAGCATGCCGATGCTGCTCTTTTTAGCACCCGCGCACGGATTCGTGCGAAAACGCGTTTTAAGCATGCACATGCATCTTTTGGTAGACGCGGATGAAGTTTTCTGCAAAACCACAAGATGTGCATGCAAATGGTGCTCTTGGCAGAACGCGCACGTGGATTTCTACCAAACAACGTGCTAAGCATGCCGATGCTGCTCTTTTTAGCACCCGCGCACGGATTCGTGCGAAAACGCGTTTTAAGCATGCACATGCATCTTTTGGTAGACGAGATTGAAGTTTTCTGCAAAACCACAAGATGTGCATGCAAATGGTGCTTTTGGCAGAACGCGCACGTGGATTTCTACCAAACGACGTGCTAAGCATGCCGATGCTGCTCTTTTTAGCACCCGCGCACGGATTCGTGCGAAAACGCGTTTTAAGCATGCACATGCATCTTTTGGTAGACGAGATTGAAGTTTTCTGCAAAACCACAAGATGTGCATGCAAATGGTGCTTTTCGCAGAACGCCCACGTGGATTTCTACCAAACAACGTGCTAAGCATGCCGATGCTGCTCTCTTTAGCACCCGCGCACGGATTTGTGCGAAAACGCGTTTTAAGCATGCACATGCATCTTTTGGTAGACGAGATTGAAGTTTTCTCAAAACCACAATATGTGCATGCAAATGGTGCTTTTCGCAGAACGCGCACGTGGATTTCTACCAAACAACGTGCTAAGCATGCCGATGCTGCTCTTTTTAGCACCCGCGCACGGATTCGTGCGAAAACGCGTTTTAAGCATGCACATGCATCTTTTGGTAGACGAGATTGAAGTTTTCTGCAAAACCACAAGATGTGCATGCAAATGGTGCTTTTCGCAGAACGCGCACGTGGATTTCTACCAAACAACGTGCTAAGCATGCCGATGCTGCTCTTTTTAGCACCCGCGCACGGATTCGTGCGAAAACGCGTTTTAAGCATGCACATGCATCTTTTGGTAGACGAGATTGAAGTTTTCTGCAAAACCACAATATGTGCATGCAAATGGTGCTTTTCGCAGAACGCGCACGTGGATTTCTACCAAACAACGTGCTAAGCATGCCGATGCTGCTCTTTTTAGCACCCGCGCACGGATTCGTGCGAAAACGCGTTTTAAGCATGCACATGCATCTTTTGGTAGACGAGATTGAAGTTTTCTGCAAAACCACAAGATGTGCATGCAAATGGTGCTTTTCACACAACGCCCACGTGGATTTCTACCAAACAACGTGCTAAGCATGCCGATGCTGCTCTTTTTAGCACCCGCGCACGTATTTGTGCGAAAACGCGTTTTAAGCATGCACATGCATCTTTTGGTAGACGAGATTGAAGTTTTCTGCAAAACCACAAGATGTGCATGCAAATGGTGCTTTTCGCAGAACGCGCACGTGGATTTCTACCAAACAACGTGCTAAGCATGCCGATGCTGCTCTTTTTAGCACCCGCGCACGCATTCGTGCGAAAACGCGTTTTAAGCATGCACATGCATCTTTTGGTAGAGGAGATTGAAGTTTTCTGCAAAACCACAATATGTGCATGCAAATGGTGCTTTTCGCAGAACGCGCACGTGGATTTCTACGAAACAACGTGCTAAGCATGCCGATGCTGCTCTTTTTAGCACCCGCGCACGGATTCGTGCGAAAACGCGTTTTAAGCATGCACATGCATCTTTTGGTAGACGAGATTGAAGTTTTCTGCAAAACCACAAGATGTGCATGCAAATGGTGCTTTTCGCAGAACGCGCACGTGGATTTCTACCAAACAACGTGCTAAGCATGCCGATGCTGCTCTTTTTAGCACCCGCGCACGGATTCGTGCGAAAACGCGTTTTAAGCATGCACATGCATCTTTTGGTAGACGAGATTGAAGTTTTCTGCAAAACCACAAGATGTGCATGCAAATGGTGCTTTTCGCAGAACGCGCACGTGGATTTCTACCAAACAACGTGCTAAGCATGCCGATGCTGCTCTTTTTAGCACCCGCGCATGGATTCGTGCGAAAACGCGTTTTAAGCATGCACATGCATCTTTTGGTAGACGAGATTGAAGTTTTCTGCAAAACCACAAGATGTGCATGCAAATGGTGCTTTTCGCAGAACGCCCACGTGGATTTCTACCAAACAACGTGCTAAGCATGCCGATGCTGCTCTCTTTAGCACCCGCGCACGGATTTGTGCGAAAACGCGTTTTAAGCATGCACATGCATCTTTTGGTAGACGAGATTGAAGTTTTCTGCAAAACCACAAGATGTGCATGCAAATGGTGCTTTTCGCAGAACGCGCACGTGGATTTCTACCAAACAACGTGCTAAGCATGCCGATGCTGCTCTTTTTAGCACCCGCGCACGGATTCGTGCGAAAACGCGTTTTAAGCATGCACATGCATCTTTTGGTAGACGCGGATGAAGTTTTCTGCAAAACCACAAGATGTGCATGCAAATGGTGCTCTTGGCAGAACGCGCACGTGGATTTCTACCAAACAACGTGCTAAGCATGCCGATGCTGCTCTTTTTAGCACCCGCGCACGGATTCGTGCGAAAACGCGTTTTAAGCATGCACATGCATCTTTTGGTAGACGAGATTGAAGTTTTCTGCAAAACCACAAGATGTGCATGCAAATGGTGCTTTTGGCAGAACGCGCACGTGGATTTCTACCAAACGACGTGCTAAGCATGCCGATGCTGCTCTTTTTAGCACCCGCGCACGGATTCGTGCGAAAACGCGTTTTAAGCATGCACATGCATCTTTTGGTAGACGCGGATGAAGTTTTCTGCAAAACCACAAGATGTGCATGCAAATGGTGCTCTTGGCAGAACGCGCACGTGGATTTCTACCAAACAACGTTCTAAGCATGCCGATGCTGCTCTTTTTAGCACCCGCGCACGGATTCGTGCGAAAACGCGTTTTAAGCATGCACATGCATCTTTTGGTAGACGAGATTGAAGTTTTCTGCAAAACCACAAGATGTGCATGCAAATGGTGCTTTTGGCAGAACGCGCACGTGGATTTCTACCAAACGACGTGCTAAGCATGCCGATGCTGCTCTTTTTAGCACCCGCGCACGGATTCGTGCGAAAACGCGTTTTAAGCATGCACATGCATCTTTTGGTAGACGCGGATGAAGTTTTCTGCAAAACCACAAGATGTGCATGCAAATGGTGCTCTTGGCAGAACGCGCACGTGGATTTCTTCCAAACGACGTGCTAAGCATGCCGATGCTGCTCTTTTTAGCACCCGCGCACGGATTTGTGCGAAAACGCGTTTTAAGCATGCACATGCATCTTTTGGTAGACGAGATTGAAGTTTTCTGCAAAACCACAAGATGTGCATGCAAATGGTGCTCTTGGCAGAACGCGTACGTGGATTTCTACCAAACGACGTGCTAAGCATGCCGATGCTGCTCTTTTTAGCACCCGCGCACGGATTCGTGCGAAAACGCGTTTTAAGCATGCACATGCATCTTTTGGTAGACGAGATTGAAGTTTTCTGCAAAACCGCAAGATGTGCATGCAAATGGTGCTTTTCGCACAACGCGCACGTGGAGTTCTACCAAACAACGTGCTAAGCATGCCGATGCTGCTCTTTTTAGCACCCGCGCACGGATTCGTGCGAAAACGCGTTTCAAGCATGCACATGCATCTTTTGGTAGACGAGATTGAAGTTTTCTGCAAAACCACAAGATGTGCATGCAAATGGTGCTTTTCGCAGAACGCGCACGTGGATTTCTACCAAACAACGTGCTAAGCATGCCGATGCTGCTCTTTTTAGCACCCGCGCACGGATTCGTGCGAAAACGTGTTTTAAGCATGCACATGCATCTTTTGGTAGACGAGATTGAAGTTTTCTGCAAAACCACAAGATGTGCATGCAAATGGTGCTTTTCGCAGAACGCGCACGTGGATTTCTACCAAACAACGTGCTAAGCATGCCGATGCTGCTCTTTTTAGCACCCGCGCACGGATTCGTGCGAAAACGCGTTTTAAGCATGCACATGCATCTTTTGGTAGACGAGATTGAAGTTTTCTGCAAAACCACAAGATGTGCATGCAAATGGTGCTTTTCGCAGAACGCGCACGTGGATTTCTACCAAACAACGTGCTAAGCATGCCGATGCTGCTCTTTTTAGCACCCGCGCACGGATTCGTGCGAAAGCGTGTTTTAAGCATGCACATGCATCTTTTGGTAGACGAGATTGAAGTTTTCTGCAAAACCACAAGATGTGCATGCAAATGGTGGTTTTCGCAGAACGCGCACGTGGATTTCTACCAAACAACGTGCTAAGCATGCCGATGCTGCTCTTTTTAGCACCCGCGCACGGATTCGTGCGAAAACGCGTTTTAAGCATGCACATGCATCTTTTGGTAGACGAGATTGAAGTTTTCTCAAAACCACAATATGTGCATGCAAATGGTGCTTTTCGCAGAACGCGCACGTGGATTTCTACCAAACAACGTGCTAAGCATGCCGATGCTGCTCTTTTTAGCACCCGCGCACGGATTCGTGCGAAAACGCGTTTTAAGCATGCACATGCATCTTTTGGTAGACGAGATTGAAGTTTTCTGCAAAACCACAAGATGTGCATGCAAATGGTGCTTTTCGCAGAACGCGCACGTGGATTTCTACCAAACAACGTGCTAAGCATGCCGATGCTGCTCTTTTTAGCACCCGCGCACGGATTCGTGCGAAAACGCGTTTTAAGCATGCACATGCATCTTTTGGTAGACGAGATTGAAGTTTTCTGCGAAACCACAATGTGTGCATGCAAATGGTGCTTTTCGCAGAACGCGCACGTGGATTTCTACCAAACAACGTGCTAAGCATGCCGATGCTGCTCTTTTTAGCACCCGCGCACGGATTCGTGCGAAAACGCGTTTTAAGCATGCACATGCATCTTTTGGTAGACGAGATTGAAGTTTTCTGCAAAACCACAAGATGTGCATGCAAATGGTGCTTTTCGCAGAACGCCCACGTGGATTTCTACCAAACAACGTGCTAAGCATGCCGATGCTGCTCTTTTTAGCACCCGCGCACGTATTTGTGCGAAAACGCGTTTTAAGCATGCACATGCATCTTTTGGTAGACGAGATTGAAGTTTTCTGCAAAACCACAAGATGTGCATGCAAATGGTGCTTTTCGCAGAACGCGCACGTGGATTTCTACCAAACAACGTGCTAAGCATGCCGATGCTGCTCTTTTTAGCACCCGCGCACGGATTCGTGCGAAAACGCGTTTTAAGCATGCACATGCATCTTTTGGTAGAGGAGATTGAAGTTTTCTGCAAAACCACAATATGTGCATGCAAATGGTGCTTTTCGCAGAACGCGCACGTGGATTTCTACGAAACAACGTGCTAAGCATGCCGATGCTGCTCTTTTTAGCACCCGCGCACGGATTCGTGCGAAAACGCGTTTTAAGCATGCACAGGCATCTTTTGGTAGACGAGATTGAAGTTTTCTGCAAAACCGCAAGATGTGCATGCAAATGGTGCTTTTCGCACAACGCGCACGTGGAGTTCTACCAAACAACGTGCTAAGCATGCCGATGCTGCTCTTTTTAGCACCCGCGCACGGATTCGTGCGAAAACGCGTTTCAAGCATGCACATGCATCTTTTGGTAGACGAGATTGAAGTTTTCTGCAAAACCACAAGATGTGCATGCAAATGGTGCTTTTCGCAGAACGCGCACGTGGATTTCTACCAAACAACGTGCTAAGCATGCCGATGCTGCTCTTTTTAGCACCCGCGCACGGATTCGTGCGAAAACGTGTTTTAAGCATGCACATGCATCTTTTGGTAGACGAGATTGAAGTTTTCTGCAAAACCACAAGATGTGCATGCAAATGGTGCTTTTCGCAGAACGCGCACGTGGATTTCTACCAAACAACGTGCTAAGCATGCCGATGCTGCTCTTTTTAGCACCCGCGCACGGATTCGTGCGAAAACGCGTTTTAAGCATGCACATGCATCTTTTGGTAGACGAGATTGAAGTTTTCTGCAAAACCACAAGATGTGCATGCAAATGGTGCTTTTCGCAGAACGCGCACGTGGATTTCTACCAAACAACGTGCTAAGCATGCCGATGCTGCTCTTTTTAGCACCCGCGCACGGATTCGTGCGAAAGCGTGTTTTAAGCATGCACATGCATCTTTTGGTAGACGAGATTGAAGTTTTCTGCAAAACCACAAGATGTGCATGCAAATGGTGGTTTTCGCAGAACGCGCACGTGGATTTCTACCAAACAACGTGCTAAGCATGCCGATGCTGCTCTTTTTAGCACCCGCGCACGGATTCGTGCGAAAACGCGTTTTAAGCATGCACATGCATCTTTTGGTAGACGAGATTGAAGTTTTCTCAAAACCACAATATGTGCATGCAAATGGTGCTTTTCGCAGAACGCGCACGTGGATTTCTACCAAACAACGTGCTAAGCATGCCGATGCTGCTCTTTTTAGCACCCGCGCACGGATTCGTGCGAAAACGCGTTTTAAGCATGCACATGCATCTTTTGGTAGACGAGATTGAAGTTTTCTGCAAAACCACAAGATGTGCATGCAAATGGTGCTTTTCGCAGAACGCGCACGTGGATTTCTACCAAACAACGTGCTAAGCATGCCGATGCTGCTCTTTTTAGCACCCGCGCACGGATTCGTGCGAAAACGCGTTTTAAGCATGCACATGCATCTTTTGGTAGACGAGATTGAAGTTTTCTGCGAAACCACAATGTGTGCATGCAAATGGTGCTTTTCGCAGAACGCGCACGTGGATTTCTACCAAACAACGTGCTAAGCATGCCGATGCTGCTCTTTTTAGCACCCGCGCACGGATTCGTGCGAAAACGCGTTTTAAGCATGCACATGCATCTTTTGGTAGACGAGATTGAAGTTTTCTGCAAAACCACAAGATGTGCATGCAAATGGTGCTTTTCGCAGAACGCCCACGTGGATTTCTACCAAACAACGTGCTAAGCATGCCGATGCTGCTCTTTTTAGCACCCGCGCACGTATTTGTGCGAAAACGCGTTTTAAGCATGCACATGCATCTTTTGGTAGACGAGATTGAAGTTTTCTGCAAAACCACAAGATGTGCATGCAAATGGTGCTTTTCGCAGAACGCGCACGTGGATTTCTACCAAAAAACGTGCTAAGCATGCCGATGCTGCTCTTTTTAGCACCCGCGCACGGATTCGTGCGAAAACGCGTTTTAAGCATGCACATGCATCTTTTGGTAGAGGAGATTGAAGTTTTCTGCAAAACCACAATATGTGCATGCAAATGGTGCTTTTCGCAGAACGCGCACGTGGATTTCTACGAAACAACGTGCTAAGCATGCCGATGCTGCTCTTTTTAGCACCCGCGCACGGATTCGTGCGAAAACGCGTTTTAAGCATGCACATGCATCTTTTGGTAGACGAGATTGAAGTTTTCTGCAAAACCACAAGATGTGCATGCAAATGGTGCTTTTCGCAGAACGCGCACGTGGATTTCTACCAAACAACGTGCTAAGCATGCCGATGCTGCTCTTTTTAGCACCCGCGCACGGATTCGTGCGAAAACGCGTTTTAAGCATGCACATGCATCTTTTGGTAGACGAGATTGAAGTTTTCTGCAAAACCACAAGATGTGCATGCAAATGGTGCTTTTCGCAGAACGCGCACGTGGATTTCTACCAAACAACGTGCTAAGCATGCCGATGCTGCTCTTTTTAGCACCCGCGCATGGATTCGTGCGAAAACGCGTTTTAAGCATGCACATGCATCTTTTGGTAGACGAGATTGAAGTTTTCTGCAAAACCACAAGATGTGCATGCAAATGGTGCTTTTCGCAGAACGCGCACGTGGATTTCTACCAAACAACGTGCTAAGCATGCCGATGCTGCTCTTTTTAGCACCCGCGCACGGATTCGTGCGAAAACGCGTTTTAAGCATGCACATGCATCTTTTGGTAGACGAGATTGAAGTTTTCTGCAAAACCACAAGATGTGCATGCAAATGGTGCTTTTCGCAGAACGCGCACGTGGATTTCTACCAAACAACGTGCTAAGCATGCCGATGCTGCTCTTTTTAGCACCCGCGCACGGATTCGTGCGAAAACGCGTTTTAAGCATGCACATGCATCTTTTGGTAGGCGAGATTGAAGTTTTCTGCAAAACCACAAGATGTGCATGCAAATGGTGCTTTTCGCAGAACGCGCACGTGGATTTCTACCAAACAACGTGCTAAGCATGCCGATGCTGCTCTTTTTAGCACCCGCGCACGGATTCGTGCGAAAGCGCGTTTTAAGCATGCACATGCATCTTTTGGTAGACGAGATTGAAGTTTTCTGCAAAACCACAAGATGTGCATGCAAATGGTGCTTTTCGCAGAACGCGCACGTGGATTTCTACCAAACAACGTGCTAAGCATGCCGATGCTGCTCTTTTTAGCACCCGCGCACGGATTCGTGCGGAAACGCGTTTTAAGCATGCACATGCATCTTTTGGTAGACGAGATTGAAGTTTTCTCAAAACCACAATATGTGCATGCAAATGGTGCTTTTCGCAGAACGCGCACGTGGATTTCTACCAAACAACGTGCTAAGCATGCCGATGCTGCTCTTTTTAGCACCCGCGCACGGATTCGTGCGAAAACGCGTTTTAAGCATGCACATGCATCTTTTGGTAGACGAGATTGAAGTTTTCTGCAAAACCACAAGATGTGCATGCAAATGGTGCTTTTCGCAGAACGCCCACGTGGATTTCTACCAAACAACGTGCTAAGCATGCCGATGCTGCTCTTTTTAGCACCCGCGCACGGATTTGTGCGAAAACGCGTTTTAAGCATGCACATGCATCTTTTGGTAGACGAGATTGAAGTTTTCTGCAAAACCACAAGATGTGCATGCAAATGGTGCTTTTCGCAGAACGCGCACGTGGATTTCTACCAAACAACGTGCTAAGCATGCCGATGCTGCTCTTTTTAGCACCCGCGCACGGATTCGTGCGAAAACGCGTTTTAAGCATGCACATGCATCTTTTGGTAGACGCGGATGAAGTTTTCTGCAAAACCACAAGATGTGCATGCAAATGGTGCTTTTGGCAGAACGCCCACGTGGATTTCTACCAAACGACGTGCTAAGCATGCCGATGCTGCTCTTTTTAGCACCCGCGCACGGATTCGTGCGAAAACGCGTTTTAAGCATGCACATGCATCTTTTGGTAGACGCGGATGAAGTTTTCTGCAAAACCACAAGATGTGCATGCAAATGGTGCTTTTCGCAGAACGCCCACGTGGATTTCTACCAAACAACGTGCTAAGCATGCCGATGCTGCTCTTTTTAGCACCCGCGCACGGATTTGTGCGAAAACGCGTTTTAAGCATGCACATGCATCTTTTGGTAGACGAGATTGAAGTTTTCTGCAAAACCACAAGATGTGCATGCAAATGGTGCTTTTCGCAGAACGCGCACGTGGATTTCTACCAAACAACGTGCTAAGCATGCCGATGCTGCTCTTTTTAGCACCCGCGCACGGATTCGTGCGAAAACGCGTTTTAAGCATGCACATGCATCTTTTGGTAGACGAGATTGAAGTTTTCTGCAAAACCACAAGATGTGCATGCAAATGGTGCTTTTCGCAGAACGCGCACGTGGATTTCTACCAAACAACGTGCTAAGCATGCCGATGCTGCTCTTTTTAGCACCCGCGCCCGGATTCGTGCGAAAACGCGTTTTAAGCATGCACATGCATCTTTTGGTAGACGAGATTGAAGTTTTCTGCAAAACCACAAGATGTGCATGCAAATGGTGCTTTTCGCAGAACGCGCACGTGGATTTCTACCAAACAACGTGCTAAGCATGCCGATGCTGCTCTTTTTAGCACCCGCGCACGGATTCGTGCGAAAACGCGTTTTAAGCATGCACATGCATCTTTTGGTAGACGAGATTGAAGTTTTCTGCAAAACCACAATATGTGCATGCAAATGGTGCTTTTCGCAGAACGCGCACGTGGATTTCTACCAAACAACGTGCTAAGCATGCCGATGCTGCTCTTTTTAGCACCCGCGCACGGATTCGTGCGAAAACGCGTTTTAAGCATGCACATGCATCTTTTGGTAGACGAGATTGAAGGTTTCTGCAAAACCACAAGATGTGCATGCAAATGGTGCTTTTCGCAGAACGCCCACGTGGATTTCTACCAAACAACGTGCTAAGCATGCCGATGCTGCTCTTTTTAGCACCCGCGCACGTATTTGTGCGAAAACGTGTTTTAAGCATGCACATGCATCTTTTGGTAGACGAGATTGAAGTTTTCTGCAAAACCACTAGATGTGCATGCAAATGGTGCTTTTCGCAGAACGCGCACGTGGATTTCTACCAAACAACGTGCTAAGCATGCCGATGCTGCTCTTTTTAGCACCCGCGCACGGATTCGTGCGAAAACGCGTTTTAAGCATGCACATGCATCTTTTGGTAGAGGAGATTGAAGTTTTCTGCAAAACCACAAGATGTGCATGCAAATGATGCTTTTCGCAGAACGCGCACGTGGATTTCTACGAAACAACGTGCTAAGCATGCCGATGCTGCTCTTTTTAGCACCCGCGCACGGATTCGTGCGAAAACGCGTTTTAAGCATGCACATGCATCTTTTGGTAGACGCTGATGAAGTTTTCTGCAAAACCACAAGATGTGCATGCAAATGGTGCTTTTCGCAGAACGCGCACGTGGATTTCTACCAAACAACGTGCTAAGCATGCCGATGCTGCTCTTTTTAGCACCCGCGCACGGATTCGTGCGAAAACGCGTTTTAAGCATGCACATGCATCTTTTGGTAGACGAGATTGAAGTTTTCTGCAAAACCACAATATGTGCATGCAAATGGTGCTTTTCGCAGAACGCGCACGTGGATTTCTACCAAACAACGTGCTAAGCATGCCGATGCTGCTCTTTTTAG
Organism: Dermacentor andersoni; assembly: GCF_023375885.2. NCBI lineage: Eukaryota > Metazoa > Arthropoda > Arachnida > Ixodida > Ixodidae > Dermacentor > Dermacentor andersoni. Next base: position 20,532 of record NW_027315253.1, on the reverse strand, counting down.
CACCCGCGCACGGATTCGTGCGAAAACGCGTTTTAAGCATGCACATGCATCTTTTGGTAGACGAGATTGAAGTTTTCTGCAAAACCACAAGATGTGCATGCAAATGGTGCTTTTCGCAGAACGCCCACGTGGATTTCTACCAAACAACGTGCTAAGCATGCCGATGCTGCTCTTTTTAGCACCCGCGCACGTATTTGTGCGAAAACGCGTTTTAAGCATGCACATGCATCTTTTGGTAGACGAGATTGAAGTTTTCTGCAAAACCACAAGATGTGCATGCAAATGGTGCTTTTCGCAGAACGCGCACGTGGATTTCTACCAAACGACGTGCTAAGCATGCCGATGCTGCTCTTTTTAGCACCCGCGCACGGATTCGTGCGAAAACGCGTTTTAAGCATGCACATGCATCTTTTGGTAGAGGAGATTGAAGTTTTCTGCAAAACCACAAGATGTGCATGCAAATGGTGCTTTTCGCAGAACGCGCACGTGGATTTCTACGAAACAACGTGCTAAGCATGCCGATGCTGCTCTTTTTAGCACCCGCGCACGGATTCGTGCGAAAACGCGTTTTAAGCATGCACATGCATCTTTTGGTAGACGCGGATGAAGTTTTCTGCAAAACCACAAGATGTGCATGCAAATGGTGCTTTTCGCAGAACGCGCACGTGGATTTCTACCAAACAACGTGCTAAGCATGCCGGTGCTGCTCTTTTTAGCACCCGCGCATGGATTCGTGCGAAAACGCGTTTTAAGCATGCACATGCATCTTTTGGTAGACGAGATTGAAGTTTTCTGCAAAACCACAAGATGTGCATGCAAATGGTGCTTTTCGCAGAACGCCCACGTGGATTTCTACCAAACAACGTGCTAAGCACGCCGATGCTGCTCTTTTTAGCACCCGCGCACGGATTTGTGCGAAAACGCGTTTTAAGCATGCACATGCATCTTTTGGTAGACGAGATTGAAGTTTTCTGCAAAACCACAAGATGTGCATGCAAATGGTGCTTTTCGCAGAACGCGCACGTGGATTTCTACCAAACAACGTGCTAAGCATGCCGATGCTGCTCTTTTTAGCACCCGCGCACGGATTCGTGCGAAAACGCGTTTTAAGCATGCACATGCATCTTTTGGTAGACGCGGATGAAGTTTTCTGCAAAACCACAAGATGTGCATGCAAATGGTGCTTTTGGCAGAACGCGCACGTGGATTTCTACCAAACGACGTGCTAAGCATGCCGATGCTGCTCTTTTTAGCACCCGCGCACGGATTCGTGCGAAAACGCGTTTTAAGCATGCACATGCATCTTTTGGTAGACGCGGATGAAGTTTTCTGCAAAACCACAAGATGTGCATGCAAATGGTGCTTTTCGCAGAACGCCCACGTGGATTTCTACCAAACAACGTGCTAAGCATGCCGATGCTGCTCTTTTTAGCACCCGCGCACGGATTTGTGCGAAAACGCGTTTTAAGCATGCACATGCATCTTTTGGTAGACGAGATTGAAGTTTTATGCAAAACCAGAAGATGTGCATGCAAATGGTGCTTTTCGCAGAACGCGCACGTGGATTTCTACCAAACAACGTGCTAAGCATGCCGATGCTGCTCTTTTTAGCACCCGCGCACGGATTCGTGCGAAAACGCGTTTTAAGCATGCACATGCATCTTTTGGTAGACGAGATTGAAGTTTTCTGCAAAACCACAAGATGTGCATGCAAATGGTGCTTTTCGCAGAACGCGCACGTGGATTTCTACCAAACAACGTGCTAAGCATGCCGATGCTGCTCTTTTTAGCACCCGCGCACGGATTCGTGCGAAAACGCGTTTTAAGCATGCACATGCATCTTTTGGTAGACGAGATTGAAGTTTTCTGCAAAACCACAAGATGTGCATGCAAATGCTGCTTTTCGCAGAACGCGCACGTGGATTTCTACCAAACAACGTGCTAAGCATGCCGATGCTGCTCTTTTTAGCACCCGCGCACGGATTCGTGCGAAAACGCGTTTTAAGCATGCACATGCATCTTTTGGTAGACGAGATTGAAGTTTTCTGCAAAACCACAATATGTGCATGCAAATGGTGCTTTTCGCAGAACGCGCACGTGGATTTCTACCAAACAACGTGCTAAGCATGCCGATGCTGCTCTTTTTAGCACCCGCGCATGGATTCGTGCGAAAACGCGTTTTAAGCATGCACATGCATCTTTTGGTAGACGAGATTGAAGTTTTCTGCAAAACCACAAGATGTGCATGCAAATGGTGCTTTTCGCAGAACGCCCACGTGGATTTCTACCCAACAACGTGCTAAGCATGCCGATGCTGCTCTTTTTAGCACCCGCGCACGGATTTATGCGAAAACGCGTTTTAAGCATGCACATGCATCTTTTGGTAGACGAGATTGAAGTTTTCTGCAAAACCACAAGATGTGCATGCAAATGGTGCTTTTCGCAGAACGCGCACGTGGATTTCTACCAAACAACGTGCTAAGCATGCCGATGCTGCTCTTTTTAGCACCCGCGCACGGATTCGTGCGAAAACGCGTTTTAAGCATGCACATGCATCTTTTGGTAGACGCGGATGAAGTTTTCTGCAAAACCACAAGATGTGCATGCAAATGGTGCTCTTGGCAGAACGCGCACGTGGATTTCTACCAAACAACGTGCTAAGCATGCCGATGCTGCTCTTTTTAGCACCCGCGCACGGATTCGTGCGAAAACGCGTTTTAACCATGCACATGCATCTTTTGGTAGACGAGATTGAAGTTTTCTGCAAAACCACAAGATGTGCATGCAAATGGTGCTCTTGGCAGAACGCGCACGTGGATTTCTACCAAACGACGTGCTAAGCATGCCGATGCTGCTCTTTTTAGCACCCGCGCACGGATTTGTGCGAAAACGCGTTTTAAGCATGCACATGCATCTTTTGGTAGACGAGATTGAAGTTTTCTGCAAAACCACAAGATGTGCATGCAAATGGTGCTCTTGGCAGAACGCGTACGTGGATTTCTACCAAACGACGTGCTAAGCTTGCCGATGCTGCTCTTTTTAGCACCCGCGCACGGATTCGTGCAAAACGCGTTTTAAGCATGCACATGCATCTTTTGGTAGACGAGATTGAAGTTTTCTGCAAAACCGCAAGATGTGCATGCAAATGGTGCTTTTCGCACAACGCGCACGTGGAGTTCTACCAAACAACGTGCTAAGCATGCCGATGCTGCTCTTTTTAGCACCCGCGCACGGATTCGTGCGAAAACGCGTTTCAAGCATGCACATGCATCTTTTGGTAGACGAGATTGAAGTTTTCTGCAAAACCACAAGATGTGCATGCAAATGGTGCTTTTCGCCGAACGCGCACGTGGATTTCTACCAAACAACGTGCTAAGCATGCCGATGCTGCTCTTTTTAGCACCCGCGCACGGATTCGTGCGAAAACGCATTTTAAGCATGCACATGCATCTTTTGGTAGACGAGATTGAAGTTTTCTGCAAAACCACAAGATGTGCATGCAAATGGTGCTTTTCGCAGAACGCCCACGTGGATTTCTACCAAACAACGTGCTAAGCATGCCGATGCTGCTCTTTTTAGCACCCGCGCACGGATTTGTGCGAAAACGCGTTTTAAGCATGCACATGCATCTTTTGGTAGACGAGATTGAAGTTTTATGCAAAACCAGAAGATGTGCATGCAAATGGTGCTTTTCGCAGAACGCGCACGTGGATTTCTACCAAACAACGTGCTAAGCATGCCGATGCTGCTCTTTTTAGCACCCGCGCACGGTTTCGTGCGAAAACGCGTTTTAAGCATGCACATGCATCTTTTGGTAGACGAGATTGAAGTTTTCTGCAAAACCACAAGATGTGCATGCAAATGGTGCTTTTCGCAGAACGCGCACGTGGATTTCTACCAAACAACGTGCTAAGCATGCCGATGCTGCTCTTTTTAGCACCCGCGCACGGATTCGTGCGAAAACGCGTTTTAAGCATGCACATGCATCTTTTGGTAGACGAGATTGAAGTTTTCTGCAAAACCACAAGATGTGCATGCAAATGCTGCTTTTCGCAGAACGCGCACGTGGATTTCTACCAAACAACGTGCTAAGCATGCCGATGCTGCTCTTTTTAGCACCCGCGCACGGATTCGTGCGAAAACGCGTTTTAAGCATGCACATGCATCTTTTGGTAGACGAGATTGAAGTTTTCTGCAAAACCACAATATGTGCATGCAAATGGTGCTTTTCGCAGAACGCGCACGTGGATTTCTACCAAACAACGTGCTAAGCATGCCGATGCTGCTCTTTTTAGCACCCGCGCATGGATTCGTGCGAAAACGCGTTTTAAGCATGCACATGCATCTTTTGGTAGACGAGATTGAAGTTTTCTGCAAAACCACAAGATGTGCATGCAAATGGTGCTTTTCGCAGAACGCCCACGTGGATTTCTACCCAACAACGTGCTAAGCATGCCGATGCTGCTCTTTTTAGCACCCGCGCACGGATTCGTGCGAAAACGCGTTTTAAGCATGCACATGCATCTTTTGGTAGACGAGATTGAAGTTTTCTGCAAAACCACAAGATGTGCATGCAAATGATGCTTTTCGCAGAACGCGCACGTGGATTTCTACCAAACAACGTGCTAAGCATGCCGATGCTGCTCTTTTTAGCACCCGCGCACGGATTCGTGCGAAAACGCGTTTTAAGCATGCACATGCATCTTTTGGTAGACGAGATTGAAGTTTTCTGCAAAACCACAAGATGTGCATGCAAATGCTGCTTTTCGCAGAACGCGCACGTGGATTTCTACCAAACAACGTGCTAAGCATGCCGATGCTGCTCTTTTTAGCACCCGCGCACGGATTCGTGCGAAAACGCGTTTTAAGCATGCACATGCATCTTTTGGTAGACGAGATTGAAGTTTTCTGCAAAACCACAATATGTGCATGCAAATGGTGCTTTTCGCAGAACGCGCACGTGGATTTCTACCAAACAACGTGCTAAGCATGCCGATGCTGCTCTTTTTAGCACCCGCGCATGGATTCGTGCGAAAACGCGTTTTAAGCATGCACATGCATCTTTTGGTAGACGAGATTGAAGTTTTCTGCAAAACCACAAGATGTGCATGCAAATGGTGCTTTTCGCAGAACGCCCACGTGGATTTCTACCCAACAACGTGCTAAGCATGCCGATGCTGCTCTTTTTAGCACCCGCGCACGGATTTATGCGAAAACGCGTTTTAAGCATGCACATGCATCTTTTGGTAGACGAGATTGAAGTTTTCTGCAAAACCACAAGATGTGCATGCAAATGGTGCTTTTCGCAGAACGCGCACGTGGATTTCTACCAAACAACGTGCTAAGCATGCCGATGCTGCTCTTTTTAGCACCCGCGCACGGATTCGTGCGAAAACGCGTTTTAAGCATGCACATGCATCTTTTGGTAGACGCGGATGAAGTTTTCTGCAAAACCACAAGATGTGCATGCAAATGGTGCTCTTGGCAGAACGCGCACGTGGATTTCTACCAAACAACGTGCTAAGCATGCCGATGCTGCTCTTTTTAGCACCCGCGCACGGATTCGTGCGAAAACGCGTTTTAACCATGCACATGCATCTTTTGGTAGACGAGATTGAAGTTTTCTGCAAAACCACAAGATGTGCATGCAAATGGTGCTTTTGGCAGAACGCGCACGTGGATTTCTACCAAACGACGTGCTAAGCATGCCGATGCTGCTCTTTTTAGCACCCGCGCACGGATTCGTGCGAAAACGCGTTTTAAGCATGCACATGCATCTTTTGGTAGACGCGGATGAAGTTTTCTGCAAAACCACAAGATGTGCATGCAAATGGTGCTCTTGGCAGAACGCGCACGTGGATTTCTACCAAACGACGTGCTAAGCATGCCGATGCTGCTCTTTTTAGCACCCGCGCACGGATTTGTGCGAAAACGCGTTTTAAGCATGCACATGCATCTTTTGGTAGACGAGATTGAAGTTTTCTGCAAAACCACAAGATGTGCATGCAAATGGTGCTCTTGGCAGAACGCGTACGTGGATTTCTACCAAACGACGTGCTAAGCATGCCGATGCTGCTCTTTTTAGCACCCGCGCACGGATTCGTGCGAAAACGCGTTTTAAGCATGCACATGCATCTTTTGGTAGACGAGATTGAAGTTTTCTGCAAAACCGCAAGATGTGCATGCAAATGGTGCTTTTCGCACAACGCGCACGTGGAGTTCTACCAAACAACGTGCTAAGCATGCCGATGCTGCTCTTTTTAGCACCCGCGCACGGATTCGTGCGAAAACGCGTTTCAAGCATGCACATGCATCTTTTGGTAGACGAGATTGAAGTTTTCTGCAAAACCACAAGATGTGCATGCAAATGGTGCTTTTCGCCGAACGCGCACGTGGATTTCTACCAAACAACGTGCTAAGCCTGCCGATGCTGCTCTTTTTAGCACCCGCGCACGGATTCGTGCGAAAACGAGTTTTAAGCATGCACATGCATCTTTTGGTAGACGAGATTGAAGTTTTCTGCAAAACCACAACATGTGCATGCAAATGGTGCTTTTCGCAGAACGCGCACGTGGATTTCTACCAAACAACGTGCTAAGCATGCCGATGCTGCTCTTTTTAGCACCCGCGCACGGATTCGTGCGAAAACGCATTTTAAGCATGCACATGCATCTTTTGGTAGACGAGATTGAAGTTTTCTGCAAAACCACAAGATGTGCATGCAAATGGTGCTTTTCGCAGAACGCGCACGTGGATTTCTACCAAACAACGTGCTAAGCATGCCGATGCTGCTCTTTTTAGCACCCGCGCACGGATTCGTGCGAAAACGCGTTTTAAGCATGCACATGCATCTTTTGGTAGACGAGATTGAAGTTTTCTGCAAAACCACAAGATGTGCATGCAAATGGTGCTTTTCGCAGAACGCGCACGTGGATTTCTACCAAACAACGTGCTAAGCATGCCGATGCTGCTCTTTTTAGCACCCGCGCACGGATTCGTGCGAAAACGCGTTTTAAGCATGCACATGCATCTTTTGGTAGACGAGATTGAAGTTTTCTCAAAACCACAATATGTGCATGCAAATGGTGCTTTTCGCAGAACGCGCACGTGGATTTCTACCAAACAACGTGCTAAGCATGCCGATGCTGCTCTTTTTAGCACCCGCGCACGGATTCGTGCGAAAACGCGTTTTAAGCATGCACATGCATCTTTTGGTAGACGAGATTGAAGTTTTCTGCAAAACCACAAGATGTCTATGCAAATGGTGCTTTTCGCAGAACGCCCACGTGGATTTCTACCAAACAACGTGCTAAGCATGCCGATGCTGCTCTTTTTAGCACCCGCGCACGGATTTGTGCGAAAACGCGTTTTAAGCATGCACATGCATATTTTGGTAGACGAGATTGAAGTTTTCTGCAAAACCACAAGATGTGCATGCAAATGGTGCTTTTCGCAGAACGCGCACGTGGATTTCTACCAAACAACGTGCTAAGCATGCCGATGCTGCTCTTTTTAGCACCCGCGCACGGATTCGTGCGAAAACGCGTTTTAAGCATGCACATGCATCTTTTGGTAGACGAAATTGAAGTTTTCTGCAAAACCACAAGATGTGCATGCAAATGGTGCTTTTCGCAGAATGCGCACGTAGATTTCTACCAAACAACGTGCTAAGCATGCCGATGCTGCTCTTTTTAGCACCCGCGCACGGATTCGTGCGAAAACGCGTTTTAAGCATGCACATGCATCTTTTGGTAGACGAGATTGAAGTTTTCTGCAAAACCACAATATGTGCATGCAAATGGTGCTTTTCGCAGAACGCGCACGTGGATTTCTACCAAACAACGTGCTAAGCATGCCGATGCTGCTCTTTTTAGCACCAGCGCACGGATTCGTGCGAAAACGCGTTTTAAGCATGCACATGCATCTTATGGTAGACGAGATTGAAGTTTTCTGCAAAACCACAAGATGTGCATGCAAATGGTGCTTTTCGCAGAACGCCCACGTGGATTTCTACCAAACAACGTGCTAAGCATGCCGATGCTGCTCTTTTTAGCACCAGCGCACGGATTCGTGCGAAAACGCGTTTTAAGCATGCACATGCATCTTTTGGTAGAGGAGATTGAAGTTTTCTGCAAAACCACAAGATGTGCATGCAAATGGTGCTTTTCGCAGAACGCGCACGTGGATTTCTACGAAACAACGTGCTAAGCATGCCGATGCTGCTCTTTTTAGCACCCGCGCACGGATTCGTGCGAAAACGCGTTTTAAGCATGCACATGCATCTTTTGGTAGACGCGGATGAAGTTTTCTGCAAAACCACAAGATGTGCATGCAAATGGTGCTTTTCGCAGAACGCGCACGTGGATTTCTACCAAACAACGTGCTAAGCATGCCGGTGCTGCTCTTTTTAGCACCCGCGCATGGATTCGTGCGAAAACGCGTTTTAAGCATGCACATGCATCTTTTGGTAGACGAGATTGAAGTTTTCTGCAAAACCACAAGATGTGCATGCAAATGGTGCTTTTCGCAGAACGCCCACGTGGATTTCTACCAAACAACGTGCTAAGCATGCCGATGCTGCTCTTTTTAGCACCCGCGCACGGATTTGTGCGAAAACGCGTTTTAAGCATGCACATGCATCTTTTGGTAGACGAGATTGAAGTTTTCTGCAAAACCACAAGATGTGCATGCAAATGGTGCTTTTCGCAGAACGCGCACGTGGATTTCTACCAAACAACGTGCTAAGCATGCCGATGCTGCTCTTTTTAGCACCCGCGCACGGATTCGTGCGAAAACGCGTTTTAAGCATGCACATGCATCTTTTGGTAGACGAGATTGAAGTTTTCTGCAAAACCACAAGATGTGTATGCAAATGGTGCTTTTCGCAGAACGCGCACGTGGATTTCTACCAAACAACGTGCTAAGCATGCCGATGCTGCTCTTTTTAGCACCCGCGCACGGATTCGTGCGAAAACGCGTTTTAAGCATGCACATGCATCTTTTGGTAGACGAGATTGAAATTTTCTGCAAAACCACAAGATGTGCATGCAAATGGTGCTTTTCGCAGAACGCGCACGTGGATTTCTACCAAACAACGTGCTAAGCATGCCGATGCTGCTCTTTTTAGCACCCGCGCACGGATTCGTGCGAAAACGCGTTTTAAGCATGCACATGCATCTTTTGGTAGACGAGATTGAAGTTTTCTGCAAAACCACAATATGTGCATGCAAATGGTGCTTTTCGCAGAACGCGCACGTGGATTTCTACCAAACAACGTGCTAAGCATGCCGATGCTGCTCTTTTTAGCACCCGCGCACGGATTCGTGCGAAAACGCGTTTTAAGCATGCACATGCATCTTTTGGTAGACGAGATTGAAGGTTTCTGCAAAACCACAAGATGTGCATGCAAATGGTGCTTTTCGCAGAACGCCCACGTGGATTTCTACCAAACAACGTGCTAAGCATGCCGATGCTGCTCTTTTTAGCACCCGCGCACGTATTTGTGCGAAAACGTGTTTTAAGCATGCACATGCATCTTTTGGTAGACGAGATTGAAGTTTTCTGCAAAACCACTAGATGTGCATGCAAATGGTGCTTTTCGCAGAACGCGCACGTGGATTTCTACCAAACAACGTGCTAAGCATGCCGATGCTGCTCTTTTTAGCACCCGCGCACGGATTCGTGCGAAAACGCGTTTTAAGCATGCACATGCATCTTTTGGTAGAGGAGATTGAAGTTTTCTGCAAAACCACAAGATGTGCATGCAAATGGTGCTTTTCGCAGAACGCGCACGTGGATTTCTACGAAACAACGTGCTAAGCATGCCGATGCTGCTCTTTTTAGCACCCGCGCACGGATTCGTGCGAAAACGCGTTTTAAGCATGCACATGCATCTTTTGGTAGACGCGGATGAAGTTTTCTGCAAAACCACAAGATGTGCATGCAAATGGTGCTTTTCGCAGAACGCGCACGTGGATTTCTACCAAACAACGTGCTAAGCATGCCGATGCTGCTCTTTTTAGCACCCGCGCACGGATTCGTGCGAAAACGCGTTTTAAGCATGCACATGCATCTTTTGGTAGACGAGATTGAAGTTTTCTGCAAAACCACAATATGTGCATGCAAATGGTGCTTTTCGCAGAACGCGCACGTGGATTTCTACCAAACGTGCTAAGCATGCCGATGCTGCTCTTTTTAGCACCCGCGCACGGATTCGTGCGAAAACGCGTTTTAAGCATGCACATGCATCTTTTGGTAGACGAGATTGAAGTTTTCTGCAAAACCACAAGATGTGCATGCAAATGGTGCTTTTCGCAGAACGCCCACGTGGATTTCTACCAAACAACGTGCTAAGCATGCCGATGCTGCTCTTTTTAGCACCCGCGCACGTATTTGTGCGAAAACGCGTTTTAAGCATGCACATGCATCTTTTGGTAGACGAGATTGAAGTTTTCTGCAAAACCACAAGATGTGCATGCAAATGGTGCTTTTCGCAGAACGCGCACGTGGATTTCTACCAAACGACGTGCTAAGCATGCCGATGCTGCTCTTTTTAGCACCCGCGCACGGATTCGTGCGAAAACGCGTTTTAAGCATGCACATGCATCTTTTGGTAGAGGAGATTGAAGTTTTCTGCAAAACCACAAGATGTGCATGCAAATGGTGCTTTTCGCAGAACGCGCACGTGGATTTCTACGAAACAACGTGCTAAGCATGCCGATGCTGCTCTTTTTAGCACCCGCGCACGGATTCGTGCGAAAACGCGTTTTAAGCATGCACATGCATCTTTTGGTAGACGCGGATGAAGTTTTCTGCAAAACCACAAGATGTGCATGCAAATGGTGCTTTTCGCAGAACGCGCACGTGGATTTCTACCAAACAACGTGCTAAGCATGCCGGTGCTGCTCTTTTTAGCACCCGCGCATGGATTCGTGCGAAAACGCGTTTTAAGCATGCACATGCATCTTTTGGTAGACGAGATTGAAGTTTTCTGCAAAACCACAAGATGTGCATGCAAATGTTGCTTTTCGCAGAACGCCCACGTGGATTTCTACCAAACAACGTGCTAAGCATGCCGATGCTGCTCTTTTTAGCACCCGCGCACGGATTCGTGCGAAAACGCGTTTTAAGCATGCACATGCATCTTTTGGTAGACGAGATTGAAGTTTTCTGCAAAACCACAATATGTGCATGCAAATGGTGCTTTTCGCAGAACGCGCACGTGGATTTCTACCAAACAACGTGCTAAGCATGCCGATGCTGCTCTTTTTAGCACCCGCGCACGGATTCGTGCGAAAACGCGTTTTAAGCATGCACATGCATCTTTTGGTAGACGAGATTGAAGGTTTCTGCAAAACCACAAGATGTGCATGCAAATGGTGCTTTTCGCAGAACGCCCACGTGGATTTCTACCAAACAACGTGCTAAGCATGCCGATGCTGCTCTTTTTAGCACCCGCGCACGTATTTGTGCGAAAACGTGTTTTAAGCATGCACATGCATCTTTTGGTAGACGAGATTGAAGTTTTCTGCAAAACCACTAGATGTGCATGCAAATGGTGCTTTTCGCAGAACGCGCACGTGGATTTCTACCAAACAACGTGCTAAGCATGCCGATGCTGCTCTTTTTAGCACCCGCGCACGGATTCGTGCGAAAACGCGTTTTAAGCATGCACATGCATCTTTTGGTAGAGGAGATTGAAGTTTTCTGCAAAACCACAAGATGTGCATGCAAATGGTGCTTTTCGCAGAACGCGCACGTGGATTTCTACGAAACAACGTGCTAAGCATGCCGATGCTGCTCTTTTTAGCACCCGCGCACGGATTCGTGCGAAAACGCGTTTTAAGCATGCACATGCATCTTTTGGTAGACGCGGATGAAGTTTTCTGCAAAACCACAAGATGTGCATGCAAATGGTGCTTTTCGCAGAACGCGCACGTGGATTTCTACCAAACAACGTGCTAAGCATGCCGGTGCTGCTCTTTTTAGCACCCGCGCATGGATTCGTGCGAAAACGCGTTTTAAGCATGCACATGCATCTTTTGGTAGACGAGATTGAAGTTTTCTGCAAAACCACAAGATGTGCATGCAAATGTTGCTTTTCGCAGAACGCCCACGTGGATTTTTACCAAACAACGTGCTAAGCATGCCGATGCTGCTCTTTTTAGCACCCGCGCACGGATTTGTGCGAAAACGCGTTTTAAGCATGCACATGCATCTTTTGGTAGACAAGATATAAGTTTTCTGCAAAACCACAAGATGTGCATGCAAATGGTGCTTTTCGCAGAACGCGCACGTGGATTTCTACCAAACAACGTGCTAAGCATGCCGATGCTGCTCTTTTTAGCACCCGCGCACGGATTCGTGCGAAAACGCGTTTTAAGCATGCACATGCATCTTTTGGTAGACGCGGATGAAGTTTTCTGCAAAACCACAAGATGTGCATGCAAATGGTGCTTTTGGCAGAACGCGCACGTGGATTTCTACCAAACGACGTGCTAAGCATGCCGATGCTGCTCTTTTTAGCACCCGCGCACGGATTCGTGCGAAAACGCGTTTTAAGCATGCACATGCATCTTTTGGTAGACGAGATTGAAGTTTTCTGCAAAACCACAAGATGTGCATGCAAATGGTGCTTTTCGCAGAACGCGCACGTGGATTTCTACCAAACAACGTGCTAAGCATGCCGATGCTGCTCTTTTTAGCACCCGCGCACGGATTCGTGCGAAAACGCGTTTTAAGTATGCACATGCATCTTTTGGTAGACGAGATTGAAGTTTTCTGCAAAACCACAAGATGTGCATGCAAATGCTGCTTTTCGCAGAACGCGCACGTGGATTTCTACCAAACAACGTGCTAAGCATGCCGATGCTGCTCTTTTTAGCACCCGCGCACGGATTCGTGCGAAAACGCGTTTTAAGCATGCACATGCATCTTTTGGTAGGCGAGATTGAAGTTTTCTGCAAAACCACAATATGTGCATGCAAATGGTGCTTTTCGCAGAACGCGCACGTGGATTTCTACCAAACAACGTGCTAAGCATGCCGATGCTGCTCTTTTTAGCACCCGCGCACGGATTCGTGCGAAAACGCGTTTTAAGCATGCACATGCATCTTTTGGTAGACGAGATTGAAGTTTTCTGCAAAACCACAAGATGTGCATGCAAATGGTGCTTTTCGCAGAACGCCCACGTGGATTTCTACCAAACAACGTGCTAAGCATGCCGATGCTGCTCTTTTTAGCACCCGCGCACGTATTTGTGCGAAAACGCGTTTTAAGCATGCACATGCATCTTTTGGTAGACGCGGATGAAGTTTTCTGCAAAACCACAAGATGTGCATGCAAATGGTGCTTTTCGCTGAACGCGCACGTGGATTTCTACCAAACAACGTGCTAAGCATGCCGATGCTGCTCTTTTTAGCACCCGCGCATGGATTCGTGCGAAAACGCGTTTTAAGCATGCACATGCATCTTTTGGTAGACGAGATTGAAGTTTTCTGCAAAACCACAAGATGTGCATGCAAATGGTGCTTTTCGCAGAACGCCCACGTGGATTTCTACCCAACAACGTGCTAAACATGCCGATGCTGCTCTTTTTAGCACCCGCGCACGGATTTGTGCGAAAACGCGTTTTAAGCATGCACATGCATCTTTTGGTAGACGAGATTGAAGTTTTCTGCAAAACCACAAGATGTGCATGCAAATGGTGCTTTTCGCAGAACGCGCACGTGGATTTCTACCAAACAACGTGCTAAGCATGCCGATGCTGCTCTTTTTAGCACCCGCGCACGGATTCGTGCGAAAACGCGTTTTAAGCATGCACATGCATCTTTTGGTAGACGCGGATGAAGTTTTCTGCAAAACCACAAGATGTGCATGCAAATGGTGCTCTTGGCAGAACGCGCACGTGGATTTCTACCAAACAACGTGCTAAGCATGCCGATGCTGCTCTTTTTAGCACCCGCGCACAGATTCGTGCGAAAACGCGTTTTAAGCATGCACATGCATCTTTTGGTAGACGAGATTGAAGTTTTCTGCAAAACCACAAGATGTGCATGCAAATGGTGCTTTTGGCAGAACGCGCACGTGGATTTCTACCAAACGACGTGCTAAGCATGCCGATGCTGCTCTTTTTAGCACCCGCGCACGGATTCGTGCGAAAACGCGTTTTAAGCATGCACATGCATCTTTTGGTAGACGCGGATGAAGTTTTCTGCAAAACCACAAGATGTGCATGCAAATGGTGCTCTTGGCAGAACGCGCACGTGGATTTCTACCAAACGACGTGCTAAGCATGCCGATGCTGCTCTTTTTAGCACCCGCGCACGGATTTGTGCGAAAACGCGTTTTAAGCATGCACATGCATCTTTTGGTAGACGAGATTGAAGTTTTCTGCAAAACCACAAGATGTGCATGCAAATGGTGCTCTTGGCAGAACGCGTACGTGGATTTCTACCAAACGACGTGCTAAGCATGCCGATGCTGCTCTTTTTAGCACCCGCGCACGGATTCGTGCGAAAACGCGTTTTAAGCATGCACATGCATCTTTTGGTAGACGAGATTGAAGTTTTCTGCAAAACCGCAAGATGTGCATGCAAATGGTGCTTTTCGCACAACGCGCACGTGGAGTTCTACCAAACAACGTGCTAAGCATGCCGATGCTGCTCTTTTTAGCACCCGCGCACGGTTTCGTGCGAAAACGCGTTTCAAGCATGCACATGCATCTTTTGGTAGACGAGATTGAAGTTTTCTGCAAAACCACAAGATGTGCATGCAAATGGTGCTTTTCGCAGAACGCGCACGTGGATTTCTACCAAACAACGTGCTAAGCATGCCGATGCTGCTCTTTTTAGCACCCGCGCACGGATTCGTGCGAAAGCGCGTTTTAAGCATGCACATGCATCTTTTGGTAGACGAGATTGAAGTTTTCTGCAAAACCACAAGATGTGCATGCAAATGGTGCTTTTCGCAGAACGCGCACGTGGATTTCTACCAAACAACGTGCTAAGCATGCCGATGCTGCTCTTTTTAGCACCCGCGCACGGATTCGTGCGAAAGCGCGTTTTAAGCATGCACATGCATCTTTTGGTAGACGAGATTGAAGTTTTCTGCAAAACCACAAGATGTGCATGCAAATGGTGCTTTTCGCCGAACGCGCACGTGGATTTCTACCAAACAACGTGCTAAGCATGCCGATGCTGCTCTTTTTAGCACCCGCGCACGGATTCGTGCGAAAACGCGTTTTAAGCATGCACATGCATCTTTTGGTAGACGAGATTGAAGTTTTCTCAAAACCACAATATGTGCATGCAAATGGTGCTTTTCGCCGAACGCGCACGTGGATTTCTACCAAACAACGTGCTAAGCATGCCGATGCTGCTCTTTTTAGCACCCGCGCACGGATTCGTGCGAAAACGCATTTTAAGCATGCACATGCATCTTTTGGTAGACGAGATTGAAGTTTTCTGCAAAACCACAAGATGTGCATGCAAATGGTGCTTTTCGCAGAACGCCCACGTGGATTTCTACCAAACAACGTGCTAAGCATGCCGATGCTGCTCTTTTTAGCACCCGCGCACGGATTTGTGCGAAAACGCGTTTTAAGCATGCACATGCATCTTTTGGTAGACGAGATTGAAGTTTTATGCAAAACCAGAAGATGTGCATGCAAATGGTGCTTTTCGCAGAACGCGCACGTGGATTTCTACCAAACAACGTGCTAAGCATGCCGATGCTGCTCTTTTTAGCACCCGCGCACGGTTTCGTGCGAAAACGCGTTTTAAGCATGCACATGCATCTTTTGGTAGACGAGATTGAAGTTTTCTGCAAAACCACAAGATGTGCATGCAAATGGTGCTTTTCGCAGAACGCGCACGTGGATTTCTACCAAACAACGTGCTAAGCATGCCGATGCTGCTCTTTTTAGCACCCGCGCACGGATTCGTGCGAAAACGCGTTTTAAGCATGCACATGCATCTTTTGGTAGACGAGATTGAAGTTTTCTGCAAAACCACAAGATGTGCATGCAAATGCTGCTTTTCGCAGAACGCGCACGTGGATTTCTACCAAACAACGTGCTAAGCATGCCGATGCTGCTCTTTTTAGCACCCGCGCACGGATTCGTGCGAAAACGCGTTTTAAGCATGCACATGCATCTTTTGGTAGACGAGATTGAAGTTTTCTGCAAAACCACAATATGTGCATGCAAATGGTGCTTTTCGCAGAACGCGCACGTGGATTTCTACCAAACAACGTGCTAAGCATGCCGATGCTGCTCTTTTTAGCACCCGCGCATGGATTCGTGCGAAAACGCGTTTTAAGCATGCACATGCATCTTTTGGTAGACGAGATTGAAGTTTTCTGCAAAACCACAAGATGTGCATGCAAATGGTGCTTTTCGCAGAACGCCCACGTGGATTTCTACCCAACAACGTGCTAAGCATGCCGATGCTGCTCTTTTTAGCACCCGCGCACGGATTCGTGCGAAAACGCGTTTTAAGCATGCACATGCATCTTTTGGTAGACGAGATTGAAGTTTTCTGCAAAACCACAAGATGTGCATGCAAATGATGCTTTTCGCAGAACGCGCACGTGGATTTCTACCAAACAACGTGCTAAGCATGCCGATGCTGCTCTTTTTAGCACCCGCGCACGGATTCGTGCGAAAACGCGTTTTAAGCATGCACATGCATCTTTTGGTAGACGAGATTGAAGTTTTCTGCAAAACCACAAGATGTGCATGCAAATGCTGCTTTTCGCAGAACGCGCACGTGGATTTCTACCAAACAACGTGCTAAGCATGCCGATGCTGCTCTTTTTAGCACCCGCGCACGGATTCGTGCGAAAACGCGTTTTAAGCATGCACATGCATCTTTTGGTAGACGAGATTGAAGTTTTCTGCAAAACCACAATATGTGCATGCAAATGGTGCTTTTCGCAGAACGCGCACGTGGATTTCTACCAAACAACGTGCTAAGCATGCCGATGCTGCTCTTTTTAGCACCCGCGCATGGATTCGTGCGAAAACGCGTTTTAAGCATGCACATGCATCTTTTGGTAGACGAGATTGAAGTTTTCTGCAAAACCACAAGATGTGCATGCAAATGGTGCTTTTCGCAGAACGCCCACGTGGATTTCTACCCAACAACGTGCTAAGCATGCCGATGCTGCTCTTTTTAGCACCCGCGCACGGATTTATGCGAAAACGCGTTTTAAGCATGCACATGCATCTTTTGGTAGACGAGATTGAAGTTTTCTGCAAAACCACAAGATGTGCATGCAAATGGTGCTTTTCGCAGAACGCGCACGTGGATTTCTACCAAACAACGTGCTAAGCATGCCGATGCTGCTCTTTTTAGCACCCGCGCACGGATTCGTGCGAAAACGCGTTTTAAGCATGCACATGCATCTTTTGGTAGACGCGGATGAAGTTTTCTGCAAAACCACAAGATGTGCATGCAAATGGTGCTCTTGGCAGAACGCGCACGTGGATTTCTACCAAACAACGTGCTAAGCATGCCGATGCTGCTCTTTTTAGCACCCGCGCACGGATTCGTGCGAAAACGCGTTTTAACCATGCACATGCATCTTTTGGTAGACGAGATTGAAGTTTTCTGCAAAACCACAAGATGTGCATGCAAATGGTGCTTTTGGCAGAACGCGCACGTGGATTTCTACCAAACGACGTGCTAAGCATGCCGATGCTGCTCTTTTTAGCACCCGCGCACGGATTCGTGCGAAAACGCGTTTTAAGCATGCACATGCATCTTTTGGTAGACGCGGATGAAGTTTTCTGCAAAACCACAAGATGTGCATGCAAATGGTGCTCTTGGCAGAACGCGCACGTGGATTTCTACCAAACGACGTGCTAAGCATGCCGATGCTGCTCTTTTTAGCACCCGCGCACGGATTTGTGCGAAAACGCGTTTTAAGCATGCACATGCATCTTTTGGTAGACGAGATTGAAGTTTTCTGCAAAACCACAAGATGTGCATGCAAATGGTGCTCTTGGCAGAACGCGTACGTGGATTTCTACCAAACGACGTGCTAAGCATGCCGATGCTGCTCTTTTTAGCACCCGCGCACGGATTCGTGCGAAAACGCGTTTTAAGCATGCACATGCATCTTTTGGTAGACGAGATTGAAGTTTTCTGCAAAACCGCAAGATGTGCATGCAAATGGTGCTTTTCGCACAACGCGCACGTGGAGTTCTACCAAACAACGTGCTAAGCATGCCGATGCTGCTCTTTTTAGCACCCGCGCACGGATTCGTGCGAAAACGCGTTTCAAGCATGCACATGCATCTTTTGGTAGACGAGATTGAAGTTTTCTGCAAAACCACAAGATGTGCATGCAAATGGTGCTTTTCGCCGAACGCGCACGTGGATTTCTACCAAACAACGTGCTAAGCCTGCCGATGCTGCTCTTTTTAGCACCCGCGCACGGATTCGTGCGAAAACGAGTTTTAAGCATGCACATGCATCTTTTGGTAGACGAGATTGAAGTTTTCTGCAAAACCACAACATGTGCATGCAAATGGTGCTTTTCGCAGAACGCGCACGTGGATTTCTACCAAACAACGTGCTAAGCATGCCGATGCTGCTCTTTTTAGCACCCGCGCACGGATTCGTGCGAAAACGCATTTTAAGCATGCACATGCATCTTTTGGTAGACGAGATTGAAGTTTTCTGCAAAACCACAAGATGTGCATGCAAATGGTGCTTTTCGCAGAACGCGCACGTGGATTTCTACCAAACAACGTGCTAAGCATGCCGATGCTGCTCTTTTTAGCACCCGCGCACGGATTCGTGCGAAAACGCGTTTTAAGCATGCACATGCATCTTTTGGTAGACGAGATTGAAGTTTTCTGCAAAACCACAAGATGTGCATGCAAATGGTGCTTTTCGCAGAACGCGCACGTGGATTTCTACCAAACAACGTGCTAAGCATGCCGATGCTGCTCTTTTTAGCACCCGCGCACGGATTCGTGCGAAAACGCGTTTTAAGCATGCACATGCATCTTTTGGTAGACGAGATTGAAGTTTTCTCAAAACCACAATATGTGCATGCAAATGGTGCTTTTCGCAGAACGCGCACGTGGATTTCTACCAAACAACGTGCTAAGCATGCCGATGCTGCTCTTTTTAGCACCCGCGCACGGATTCGTGCGAAAACGCGTTTTAAGCATGCACATGCATCTTTTGGTAGACGAGATTGAAGTTTTCTGCAAAACCACAAGATGTCTATGCAAATGGTGCTTTTCGCAGAACGCCCACGTGGATTTCTACCAAACAACGTGCTAAGCATGCCGATGCTGCTCTTTTTAGCACCCGCGCACGGATTTGTGCGAAAACGCGTTTTAAGCATGCACATGCATATTTTGGTAGACGAGATTGAAGTTTTCTGCAAAACCACAAGATGTGCATGCAAATGGTGCTTTTCGCAGAACGCGCACGTGGATTTCTACCAAACAACGTGCTAAGCATGCCGATGCTGCTCTTTTTAGCACCCGCGCACGGATTCGTGCGAAAACGCGTTTTAAGCATGCACATGCATCTTTTGGTAGACGAAATTGAAGTTTTCTGCAAAACCACAAGATGTGCATGCAAATGGTGCTTTTCGCAGAATGCGCACGTAGATTTCTACCAAACAACGTGCTAAGCATGCCGATGCTGCTCTTTTTAGCACCCGCGCACGGATTCGTGCGAAAACGCGTTTTAAGCATGCACATGCATCTTTTGGTAGACGAGATTGAAGTTTTCTGCAAAACCACAATATGTGCATGCAAATGGTGCTTTTCGCAGAACGCGCACGTGGATTTCTACCAAACAACGTGCTAAGCATGCCGATGCTGCTCTTTTTAGCACCAGCGCACGGATTCGTGCGAAAACGCGTTTTAAGCATGCACATGCATCTTATGGTAGACGAGATTGAAGTTTTCTGCAAAACCACAAGATGTGCATGCAAATGGTGCTTTTCGCAGAACGCCCACGTGGATTTCTACCAAACAACGTGCTAAGCATGCCGATGCTGCTCTTTTTAGCACCAGCGCACGGATTCGTGCGAAAACGCGTTTTAAGCATGCACATGCATCTTTTGGTAGAGGAGATTGAAGTTTTCTGCAAAACCACAAGATGTGCATGCAAATGGTGCTTTTCGCAGAACGCGCACGTGGATTTCTACGAAACAACGTGCTAAGCATGCCGATGCTGCTCTTTTTAGCACCCGCGCACGGATTCGTGCGAAAACGCGTTTTAAGCATGCACATGCATCTTTTGGTAGACGCGGATGAAGTTTTCTGCAAAACCACAAGATGTGCATGCAAATGGTGCTTTTCGCAGAACGCGCACGTGGATTTCTACCAAACAACGTGCTAAGCATGCCGGTGCTGCTCTTTTTAGCACCCGCGCATGGATTCGTGCGAAAACGCGTTTTAAGCATGCACATGCATCTTTTGGTAGACGAGATTGAAGTTTTCTGCAAAACCACAAGATGTGCATGCAAATGGTGCTTTTCGCAGAACGCCCACGTGGA